>NC_029776.3:107243057-107243764 GCF_000817695.3 Arachis duranensis
AAGGTGTTTTTTATATTTATTTTTAGTCTTATTTATAAAATAAATAATAAAAAATTACATTTTATCTTCTAAAATAAAATTTAAAATTTAAAGATCCAAATCCTAATATGAATATATTTGTATTGGTAACATGTGGCAAATCTTACGTGTTGAATTTGCCATGTCCCATGTAATGTCTAGTTCTAGATCTATCAATGCTCTAGATTCCACACATATTCTATACTAAATGTGCCATATGACCAGTTATGTGTTACTTAACAACACACATCAAGGATAAAATAAAATGACCCAAAATCATTCCGGCGGTGGTCAAGTCAACGAATAGAAACCTTGCTAGTTAGGCATCTCATACTTAGTAGTTAGTACTTAGTATAGGTGGAAATGGGTCGAACAATGTCGACTCTTAATTTTAAGGAGTCTGGTTATGTTATAAATAAAGGATTTGCATTTTTAAAATTTTGAATTTTATTTTAAAAGATAAAATAAAATTTATTATTATTTATTTTATAGATAAAATTAAAAGAATATATAAAAGAAAAAATATTTAATGGTAAGAAATGTTACTTTATTTTTTAATGTGAAAATCTAAAATTTAAAAGATTCAAATTCATAAATAAATGATCTAAATTTAAGTCTATTATTTTTTATAAGTTTTTTTTTTATATTCGAATCCAATCTATTTAAAGCCTGATAAATCCACAAATCTA
>NC_029776.3:107243844-107247537 GCF_000817695.3 Arachis duranensis
CATAATTTACTTATATATCAATGATTAGTTACCTATTATAATTATAATTATATTTATAATTCATATTTTTTCTTTGAATAAAAAAACTATAATGTTAACTAAGTTAATTCTAATATTTTTGTCACGATAAAGACTTAATTACAAAATTTGATTCAGTATAGAAATTAAACTAAAAAAATATATAATAAAAACTTAATTGAAAATTCGATAAAATTAGAGAGACTAGCATAATAATTATTTTTTTGGGCAAAACACTATAATAAGCCAATGCTAGGCTGAAATTACGTAAATAAGTCAAAACCAAAATCGTTTTAGTAATGAGCCAAACCATATATTTATATAATTCGAACCACAATGGTTCGAACTCCATTCGTTAATAATTCGAACCAATGCGGTTCGAATTACAGAGAGAGATACTGATTCAAGTAAATCGAACCAAGCTGGTTCGAATTATAGAGAGAGAAGCTGCATCAAGTAATTCGAACCAAGCTGGCTCGAATTACACAACCCCTAATTCGAACCAGTGTGGTTCGATTTAGTGGTAGACAGAGCAGTATATATAAGGTTGTAAACGTGAGTTGCTCTCATTAGAGGGTGTAAGATGGCTAGTGAGGAGAGTTTTGTTGTTTTGGTTCACCACAGAGGATCCATTAAGAGGAAAACTCGTTCCGGTGTGAAGTTCACAGATAAGGATCCTCTCTGTATTGTCATGAATCCAACGACGAGCTATGATGACCTTATTAGATCTGTGCTGATGAAACTTGGTCTGGAAGGTGCGAAGCAGGTTAAGAAGTTTTTCTATCGCATTCCAGTCACGGTCCTGCAGGATACCGTGAAGTATGATTGTTTCACGATTGGTAGTGATGAGGACCTGCAAGTGATGTTTCTTTGTCGGAGGCAGTTTCCGGAGGTGAGGACACCAGAATTGTTGGCAAAGCTGGTTGATGTGGTATCCAGCTCAGGGGGTTCGAACCGAAATACCACCACTGTAGCCACGGCAGCCGGTTCCAGTTCCAGGCCTGCTGTTGCTTATTCCTCCGTCCCTGTGTACGAGCCAGTGGTCCAACCTGTCGCCTCCCCGTCTTTTGCTGTTGATCTCCATGACGGCGTAGGCGACGAGGTATGATCATTTGATATTCTGCCGAACGCTTTACAGGGCGTTCCACCGGTTGGCGTCGGAGACGGATTGTTGGGTGATGCAGAGGAGGACGACGTCGAGCCAGATATGATTGAGGATGACAGTGGTGACGAGGTTGGAGCGACTGAGCCTGCATTGGCGGTCGGTGGTTCTAGTTCTGGCACACAGCAGTATCCACCACATTTTTCCTCTTTGGACCTGGATGTCATGAGGCAGGAGGGTGTTTCAGGGCACTCTGTTGGATTCGGAGTTAGAGATGCGGAAGGGACTGCTGGTCTGACAGAGTTCCAGGTTGGTCAGCAATTTCAGGATAAAGATGAGGCCCTGTTAAGTGTGAAGACTTACAGCATCCGGCGAGGGATACAGTACAAGGTAGTGGAGTCTGATTATCGTCGGTATGTGGGCAAGTGTTCTGAGTTTGGGAATGGGTGCACATGGTTGATTCGACTGAGTCTCCGGCAGCGCAAGGGTGCACATGGTATGCCACGTCCTGGAGTGTGATTGTGCACTCTCCGAACGGCATATGAGACGTGTGCGTTTCCGGACGCCATCGCTCGACGAATGCACTGACAAGGGCCTCGTCTAACCGGAACCATCTATCGTTCAGCCTTGCAAGATGGTATAGACCGGCCATCTGCAAGTACGGAACGTATCTGTCATCCAGTCGCATGCCCTGCTGCCGCCGCATGCTCCTGATGCATCGCTGAGGCTGCGCATGAAATGCACAACTAAACCGCATAAATATACATGAACAAGAACTACATGCAAAACAAACCCATAGACCGCACAAGTAAACCGCTAACATAAAACAGCTTAAGTAGAACCACTAACATAAAACAGCTTAACTAAAACCATTAACATAAAACAGCTAGCATAAAACAACTAACACAAACTACTAACATAAAACAACTAACAGAAACCACTTACATAAAACAACTAACATAAACCACCAACATAAGAAACCAACATAAACCACCAACATAAGAAACCAACATAAACCACTAACTTAAAAGAGCTAACATAAACCACTACCATAAACCACCAACATAAACCACTAACATAAACCACTAACATAAATCACCTACATAAACCACCAACTAAACCACCATCTAACCCGCATGCAAAACCACTAAGTCACATATACCACTAGCACGAAGTTATTTCCGTACTAACCTCGTCGTTGATGACCCCGACTATATGAGCAACTCCGTCCAAGCGATATAACCGTGCCGGATCGTCCCCCATTAGCAGAGTATTCCGTTCAGGTATTCGTCGTACAGAATCTGGGTCGTTTTTTCTGAGATTTGGTGGGGTCGGGGAAAGGAAGAATGGTTCGAATGAGGTTGATTCGAACTCCTTATATAGCCGAATCACTACTAATTCGAACCAGGTTGGTTCGAATTACTAAGGAGCCACAAAAAGTGTAATTCGAACCAAGTTAGTTCGAATTACATACGTTGCAACAATAGCTAAAATTCGAACTAGGCTTGTTCGAATTATGTTGGATTTGAGTTCGAACCTCATTGGTTCGAATTACATGCAACATTTCCTCAACCTAATTCGAACTAGTGTGGTTTGATTTATTAAGGATGCTATTTCGAACCATGCTGGTTCGAATTACATAAAGATAGGGCTTGGCTCATTGCTGAAACGAATTTCACTTTGGCTTATTTAGGTAATTTGCAACTTCCCTTGACTTATTAGGGTTTTTTGCCCTATTTTTTTCATAGAGAATGCTTGTGATTTCCTTTTTCTTTTCTAAAACAACTTGGCTAATAGGACAACTTTAGTTATTAATTCAATTTTTTTAGTCTAAGGATTTGAGCTTTTGTAAGGTAAAAAATGAAATATATATAACAAGTTTTAACATTAAATTTTAAATAACCAACAATGATATAATAAGTCTCAAAAATATCTTAAATAATCAACGATAACATAACAATAGAAATAAAATTATAAGTCAGTTATAATAAAATAAATAATTCATATGGCAAACATAAAAAATTTATTAAATAATAAGAATACATGAATAATATAAAAATATATAACAAATTGAACATGTTATAAGTATAATTGTAAATATAATAATAAAATAATAATATTATAGCACATTATGCAGTTCGGATGAATTGAATCAGTTATAAAAAGTAGATCTGAAATTCGACAACGGTTTACAAAAAATAGAATCCGATCAAATCCAAATGAATACGATTTTAATCGATTTTTTGTTTGAATTGAATTAGATGAACGGTTTTAATTTGGATCGATTTAGATTTAAAAACCCCTATTAAATATTGTACCATACTTACGAGGAATGTTATGTTTGAAAAAATTAATGTCATAAAATGGATGTTAAATATATCCTTTGACTTTTTTATAATTAGAAAATTTATTAAAATTCATGAATGTATATTAGAATTTATTCAAGTGATAGAATTTACAATATTTGGCTACAAATTTTTTAGTTGTATTTAGAAAGGTAAAATATTAAAGAAATGGGTTGTACAGTAAGAGGATTTGAAGTAAATTATTTGGTGAAGATATTTAAATTGTAT
>NC_029776.3:107247743-107256029 GCF_000817695.3 Arachis duranensis
CATATATTGTTTACGGTGGTAATGAAGGATTAATCGAAGTGTGTGTAAGAATTTATCTATAGTCATCAGTTAATAAATTGCATTCGAAGCTCCTACACTTGTGAGACATAAAAGGGTGGTAACGCTTGGAATGGAATACAGGGGAGAGAGATAGAGAGTCTTGTTTTGAATTTAAAAACGCTATAATTCTGTTTTATGTGTTTCCGTTGATGACACTCGACAACCTGGACACACTTTACACGCCCTCTCTTGCTTCGATGATGATGATCCCCAAACTAGAATTCAATTGAGATCCTCAACGCTTTTCAGCACACAGAGCAGTGAATTGGATTGATGTGCAAGTGCAATGCAGAGATCTCGCAAAGCTCTTCTTCAAAGAAGGGCTAAAACCTGCAGAAGCTATCTCTATAAACTGTCTATGTCCTTGGTTTTTGTTTTGTGGGGACTGATTTTCCTCTACAGCTTGTGGATAAGTCGAAGCCATGGTTACACAGCTACAGGTATACCTTTTCGATTTCATTTTATCCATTCTCAATCTTGTCACGTGAGTTGCCCTGTATGTTCACAATTGTAAAGCATTTGTGCTCCACTTCCCACTGTTAACTCGATTTAGATTTGAGAATGAAAAGATTTTGTTGCTTTTTGACCACCCATCTAAAGTCAATTGTTTAGAGTCCTGAAACCTGTCTGTCATGGCCTTATTTGTTTGTGCAGATGCAGATGGATCTGGAGAACTCCCAGTTGCTGTATCAAATGGCAACAAAGAAGAGGACACATACTGCAAGATTAAAGAAACAGATGCTCACGTTTCCGTTGAGGATTTGTCACTTCTCAGTGGAGAAAGCATAAGTTCTGTTAAACCCGGTGATAAGCAAACTAGAGAAGAAGATGAAGCTGAGAGATCTGAATCTGAGTCTGATATGCTTAAGCCTCTTGGTCTTGATGAATTCAAGAGCAGGGCAATCAGTTCCAAAATCAAGTCAGGTACTGGTCCCTCCGGAAATGTGATCCACAGAGTAGAGCCCGGTGGTGCAGAATACAATTTTGCTTCCGCATCAAAGGGGGCTAAAGTTCTAGCTTCTAATAAAGAAGCCAAGGGTGCCGCTAATATCTTAACCAGAGACAAAGACAAATATCTTCGAAATCCTTGTTCTGCAGAAGACAAATTTGTCATCATCGAACTTTCAGAAGAAACATTGGTTGGTACAATAGAAATAGCTAATTTCGAGCATCATTCCTCCAATTTGAAAACTTTTGAATTGCGTGCAAGTTTGGTGTATCCAACAGATGTTTGGGTATTCCTTGGGAATTTTACTGCCTCAAATGTGAAGCAGGCCCAAAGGTTTGTTCTTCATGAGCCGAAATGGGTGAGGTACCTGAATTTGAACCTCCAGAGCCACTATGGTTCAGAATTTTACTGCACTCTAAGTGTGATTGAAGTTTATGGTGTGGATGCAGTGGAGAGGATGCTGGAGGACTTGATACATGCTCCAGATAACCCATTTTCATCCGGTGAAGACAAGAGAGCTGCTGAGGAAGATGATGTTGGCCAAATTAATTTTGGAGGAGCCAATTCTGAAGTGTCTTCTGTAAACCAGGAGGCTGTTCCTGATCCAGTTGAAGAAATCCGCCAACAAGTTGGCAGGATGCCGGGGGATACTGTGCTCAAGATTTTGATGCAGAAAGTTCGTTTTCTAGATTTGAACTTGTCTGTTTTGGAGCAGTACATGGAGGAATTGAATTCTAGATATGTCAATATTTTCAAAGTATACAGCAAGAACATTGCAGAAAAGGATATACCTATACAAATGATCAGAGATGACATTAGGAATTTCCTTCACCGGCAGGATGCTATGGTATTGTACTATCTACACATGCTTGCTATGTTTGTTTATTAGTTATACAACACCAGTGCAACTGCATGTCTCCTTTCTGTTTATTTTAACAACAAATTGTGGCCTTGCAGATGAAACATGCTAGAGACTTAGATTCTTGGAAGTCCCATATCTCCATGCAGTTGGATCATGTGCGTAGGGACAATGCTGTTCTGAGGTGAGAGCTGAAGAGACTCCCTTTGTTTTTCTACTCTTGGCTTTTGATTGTTAATTATTTTCTTCATTGATGCAGGTCTGAGGTTGAGAACGTCCGGGAGAATCAAGAATATTTGGAAAACAAGGGTGTGGTTGTGTTTCTTGTCTCTGCTATTTTTTCATTGCTTGCTATCTTGCGGCTGTTTCTGGATACGGCTATGAGCATATACCGAACACTAAGTCATCAAAAAACAAATAATTCCAGGAAATTTTGTGAAGCTAGCTCTCCCTGGTTGCTCCTATTATTGACTTGTACCATTATTATTTTTATATTAACTATATGATGAGTCCAATCTTGAGCAAATCTCAGTTATCAAGGGTTGTTTTGATGTGCTTTCTAGAGCAAATCTCTTTTTAAGTGATATTTAAAAAATAAATTGAAAATTTTATATGAAAGTATTGTTTAGAAACAATAATATAAAAAAGTCTTTTTATTATATCAAAATATCTCTTTTTTAAAATAAAAAAATCGCTTGTTAAATATGCAAATTTTAGCTTTAAAAAAGGATTTTTATTTCAAAAATTTCTTTTATTTTTACTTTTATTTTCTTAAAAAATGGCCAGACATATCAAAAGTAAAAAATAAGACTTTCTCTTATAATTTAATGGAACCCAAACACAATTAAATCCCCCCCTTCTTTCTTCTCCTTTTTTTTTGAGTAATTCTATATTTAGGTTTGCTTTGGTAAAACTTAAAAAATAAGACTTTCTCTTATAATTTAATAGAACCCAAACACAATTAAATCTGCCCCCTTCTTTCTTCTCCCTTTTTTTTCGAGTAATTCTATATTTAGGTTTGGTTTGGTAAAACTTTTACTTTTTGAGAATCACTTATGAAAGCTCTCTTTTAAAATAAAGTTACAACACTTGGAATACAACCATTATAATAACTTTGAAATAAATACAACCATTATAATTATATTTGTTAAAACAATTTTTAAAACTTAAAAAAATTATAATAAATATGTTTATAACAAATAAAATAATTTTAAAATAAAAAATTATTTTACATATTGGCTCATCTTTACAAATTACAAAAAATAAGACACATATCTCAAATAAATTACTCTTATGATTATATATTTATATTTACATATGTATATGTATGTTGTTATTATAATTTTGACTAATCTTCATGCAAGGAAAATTTTATGATTAGTTTCCATAAACCAAGTCAACCTCTTCATATTTTAAAGAATAGATAAAAAATAAACAAACATCATAGATCTACTGAAAAAGTACAAAAACAACGCACAAAAAAATAATATAAATAGATAAAAGTTCATACCTAATATGTGAAAGATATGTATTTGTGTTGAAATTTGTGAAGATTAGGTTGAAAAATAAAAAAAATATATATGAAAACTGTATTAGAATTTGTGAAGATTAGGTAGAGAAGTTAGAAATATATGAGGATTTTAATGGTAATATAATAGCGAAAAATATATGCGGAAAAATAAATAAAATTTGATAAGCACAAGCCAACTTTAAAAAGTTCCCACTTAAGTACTTTTAAAAATACTCTTAATTTTTAAAAGTCACAAACACAAGCATTTTTTAATTTACCAAATACAAAATAAAATACACTTCCTAAAAAATTTTTACCGAATCAATCCTTAATATAGTCAAATGTATATTTCATCCACTTCTACCATTAAAACAAACCAACTTCAAATTTATCGATTGCATGTAATTAACAAGGGGGGAGATTTCCCCGTTACTTATTTAACTAATTTTTGTGAAACAAGATACTGGAGGAGTTGCATACATATCTTAAGTGTATATGTTAAGAAAAGTGACATATGTCATGCGTAATTTGTGTAAGAGTATCGTCTCTCAAAATAATGTGTTACCTAAACAACTTTAATTGGGTATAAACAAACATTATTACTTAATTAACAGTTCATGCATGAATTGTTCTTCGTTCGCCTCGGTCACGGAATAGATAATTATGATATACGAGGCCATGAGGGCATCAATGAAGAATAAATTAAATCAAAGAATTCGGATTTGCTTCGTGTATTTTGCTTCAAGAAAAGGAATAAAAGATATACAGAGAATCAAAGCCATCCGTTTCGTATGTCCAAACATGAGAAGAAAAAGGTTTCATATTCTCATTTTCGGTTTTATTAGTTAGATAATAATTTTCTTAAATAATGTAAATAATAAATTTTAAAATTGGTCTAATAAAATAAAAAATATACTACATTTTTATAAAAAATCACAAAAATTACAAGTAAAAAAAGGAGGTTACAATATGCGTAACTACATTATTCACTAGAGAATCAGTTAGATAAAGATGTTTAAAAGGTTTTTTTAGAAAAACTTAAAACAGTAATTGACAATTACTTCAAAAGATAACGAGGTTTTTGACAAAAAAAAAGTACACAACCCAACTCCTGAGTTTTACTTTTATGGGACTGATTAGTCCCTATGCCAAAAAAAATCAATGTTATTTTTTTGCACAAGAGCTAATCAGTCTCAAAAAATATCATGGTTGGGTATTTTTTTTCTTGGGGGCCTCATTATTCTTTCGAGATAATTATTAGGGGTCGGGTGGGGTATTCACTCTTTTTTTAAAGATGTTTTTAAGTAATTAAAATTCAAAATTAAAAATATATATAATAAAAATATATATAATAAAAATATTTTAATCATTTTTTATAAGGTGCATATTTTGGTGGCTTATATTTTTGTGTGGCTAAGGTGACTAAGTGGGCCAAACTAAATGAATGCTGGCATGTGATTTAGTAAGCAGAGACCCAAATGTTTGTTTAAATTTGCTAACCATAGTAACTTAGGTAATTATACAAGGTAAAAGATTTAGATGGTAAATTAGGAACATTATCTTGAGAGTTAATTAGATTTAGGAGAAGGGTCAATTAAGAATTTCAAAAAGTTACCCAAAAAAATCTAAATGACCAAAAAGTTCTCTACGCTTGAGTTTGAAAGGTTTTCTGTGGACGGCAACCATGACATGGGTTCATGTTGCGGTTAACTTGGACCATTATTGGCGGTGAGTTATTAACCGGTGGTTTCATGAGTCAGCCCTCATGTTGTTTCAGGGGAGGATTCTAGTTGTCGATCATCTTGTGGTTCGGGCGCATTCGGTACAGTAGCAGATTCAGTCACTACTTTGCCGTTCTAGGTCCGCAACAATTGCATAAGTTAGGGTGGCTGACGTCATCGAAGTGTCCTCCGATCTGCAGCTGTGTATCTTTTTGTTAGTAGGGTGCAATCCGTAAAGCAGTATATGCAGGCACTCAGCCTCATTCCAGGTCCACAACATTCACCGCCGATTGGGTGGCTATCGATGTCGAAGTCGCCTTCGATCTGAGGTAAGTGTATCCTTTGATTTGTTTTATTCTTTGCATCACATTCGTCTCTTGTATGATTGACGATGAATCTGTATGTTGTCAACTTAAATGCCCAATTAAATCCCAAGAAGAATTGCTCTGTGTGTAGAACATTTACACTAACTTCGTGACCTACATACTATTTTTTGTGTTGTAGATTGTAATTAGTTTATTGTAGCAATGAGTTCATCTTTATTCTTAGCCGTTATGGTTAATTTAAATCAATTAGTTTAATTCAATGGACGAATTTATCATCTTCCTTGTTAGCCATGATAGTGCATAGTGCTTTTGTGTTGTTGCCAGTTATTAATTTAATTCATCGCACCATGTTACCATGTTCTTTCATAACCAATATCCTGCATGTTGTTTTTGTCTTGTTGATAGTGATTAATTTAATTGTAGTAATTATTTTAATTCTACTATCGATCTGTCCTATTAACCGTTATGCTAATTAGATATCTTGTCTCTAGTCTTTGGTAATAATAGTTAGCCTTTTTGAGAATGAGAATTTCTTTACACAGTGCTGCCGATTTGAGATGGAAAGCCATGGAGAAGGAAGTTATGATTTCTCTATCCAATGGACTGATGGATGGAGCACGAACTCAACGAATGACGACGGAGGAAGTGCTGCACGGTCACTAGAGACGGAGAAAGGTCAATCGGCAGCGAGGGATAGAGAAGATGGTTCAGTAGCTGGTGATGAGGGTTCCATGCCGGTACCAACAGAAATACACGTTGCGGATGACAATCCATACGGTGACAAAGAATTAGGATTTGTGGTTTTAACTGCCTCCGCATTGGAATCAGCTAAGTACAATAGTGTGGAAGAGGCGTACAAAGCATATGTGGCCTTTGCGAAGGCGACTGGATTCGCTGTACAAAAGGGTGATTCTGTGAAAAATGAGGAAGGAAATATCGTGCTGAAGTTCTTTTATTTGTGTGAGAAGAAGCACTATCAGAGGGTCGATAGAATGAGGACTCATAAAGCAGAGACTAAATTTAAAAGAAACACGTGACACTTTTGAAGAGAGTAGACTAGAGGAGTTGATTGGGTCAAACACGGTAAAACTTTTTATTGACAGGGATAAATAATTTGAATCTCTAGTCAAAATCAATTGAACTTCTAACTGAGAGAGATTGCTAATAGAAAAACACAGCGAGGCGATATCAAACGACCGCGACTCCGACAATAGGCACGCGAGTCCGCGACGGAGTTGAGATGCGCCGGCAAAAAAAGACCATCAACATGGCTTACATTAACCTAAACGATGCCGACGGGAGAATTAAAGTTGAAGGAAAAGGTTAGGCTAGTCCGGCGGCTATGGCACCGTATGGCCGACGGAGAGTTTCTGGGCGATGGAAAACGTTTATTTCAGTAGCTGATAGAGTTCGATCAGTATGGTCTGTCTTTAGTTTTTGAAATTGGTTTCAAACTCACTTTGCTAGCAAAGAAAAAGAAAAAGATGAAAACTACTAATTAATTTAATGTCTCACTTAATTTAGTTTTACTGTCCCTAAAAAAATGAGCTTATTGTTATCAACTTCTTAATAGTAAATGTTGTATCAGTTTTGTAATTTTAATTTAACCATAAATTATTGCAGAATTTGCACTTTTTAAAATTTTTAAAAAGGTGGGTTATAAAATAAGTTTTCAAAATCATTGTTACATTTTAATTATAACAAAATGTTACTAAAATGATTTGATTTTTTTTATCTCTTTTTCCAAATTAATTTAAAGCTTATAGTTTGTGAAATACGATGAAAAACAGGTAACATGAGGTTTTTTTTTTCTTATGAATCAATATCTTCTAAATGAAACAAAAAGTTGGTAATAACGTAATAAAATAAACAATTAATTAGTTTTAAATTAAAATAATAAAGCATATTTTATAAAAGTTATAAAATTAATGATAAATTTTTTATAATTTTAATTTTTTCATCTTAAAATATTGAAATTTTTTTATATATAAAAAATTTATTATTTCTAAAATTCATTATATCAAGTGGCGTATTCATTTTCGTTTGATTCTGAGAAATGTAAATACCGTAACAGATACCATAATAAAGATGGTGATGAAATCACACTCTATGTATGTCGAGCTTTCAGTACCTTGAAAAGAATTTGAGTTGAGTATTCAACGAGACGTCCTATATTTTTTTCGTCTTTTATGATTTTGTTTTTTCTTTTTTTTTCTATTTGGTTGTTTTTCTTTTCGGTCACAAAAAAAAAAAAATAATAACAAAAGCTTACTACATAAGAGATAATTTATATCTACTAATATAATATTACAAACGGATAAAATCTTAAAAATTTAATTTTTTATCATGTTTAATCCAAAATACTATGAATCTAATAACAGTAAAATCTTTAAATATCTCTTGAATTTAGCTACTCCTGATTTTTAATATTATATTTTTATTTGTAATAAGAAAAAAATATATGATATAATAAGTATATTTTTTACAAACGCTTTTAAAATAAACATATTAAAATATAATAAATATAGCCGTTAATTCAATATTTATCAATGGATAATTACTACCAATAAAAGAAAATAAAATAAATAACAAAAAATAAATATATAATTATAATTTTGATATATGGTACGATGTTATTTTATAACATAATAAACCAACTAACATAATAAACCATAATATTCCCGTACATAAGAATGTAAAATATAATATTACTCTTTTTTGGAGTTTATTTTTATACAAAGAATAATAATAATAGAATAAACTAATATGTAATACAATTAGAGAATTTAAGTAAAATACTAATTGATAACTTAAAAAAATAATGAAACTAAAGATAACTTAATAAATTAATATAAAATAAA
>NC_029776.3:107262234-107322079 GCF_000817695.3 Arachis duranensis
AGATAGAAAAATTTGAATTTGCGACCTCTAATTGAATATGAGGAGATTATAAGAGTCTTGATTATTATAGAATTTTACAATTTATTATTTCATACGTCATATATATTATTTTATGTTTGACATTTCAGTATTGTAGTAATATAAAATTATGATAAAAATAAATGGCACTAACTTAGAACCTCCATAACCATAATTAATTTTAATTTTCAAAGTGTAAAAAATATGTTAAATTATTTTTTTTTTAATTTTTGTTTTTTCATCCACATTGGTCTCTCCAAATTATTATATGGTTTGTGTCTAAAATCCAAAATTCATTTATTTCTTTTTTTGTTGGAGACCAAACATGCTTCTAATTTGATTGGTTTTTTTCCACACAGTTATAGGCCCACCTTGCATAAATGATGTTTGACCTATAAAATTATATAATTGCCATGCAGTAAACTTTTTGGAGTTACAGTACTTATCTAAAAGCCAGTTACATAATACAACATTGATTCACTACTTTCATAGAACTCCTCTTGTCACCTATCCTCAAATTATTGGTTGGTTAAATTTTAGGCATTTTTAGCCACTACTGCCGTATTATTACAGAATTTACCTTTTTATAATAAAATTATTATAATCATTTCATATAAAAAAAATATTAATTTATATTGATTTAAAATTTAATTTACTGATTTTTAGTCAAATTAATTTATTTAATTTAATTTTAATAAAAACAATATAATTTAATTAATTATATATATTAAATTTTAATTATTAAAAAATATCTTTAAAAAATTATTTTAAACATTTTTATCAAAATAACTCCCTATTTATTCAACTTGTTGTTTACTTATACTTTTTTTTACTTTTTTCCTCTATTTTTTTTTTTCATGCTGGGAAAGTCCTATATTGTAAGTGCTATGTAATAAGCCGCCATGTCTAACAATAATCATTGAAATAATTACACATAAGCTGCTCTATATATCCCTTCAATAAGGTGTTGATGATACTGGATATTATCGTGTTAATAATATATCCCAAAAATTAACCTTTAAATTAATCATTTATACATAATATATATAAAAATATAAAATATATATTGAATAATATATCTTTATATATAAATATATAATAAGTAATTTAATAATAATTTTTAATATACACATAATAATTTTATCGAAACAATAATTATATGATGGGAACCACCTTTTTAGTTTTGATGTTGGCCTTCTAATAGTATTTTTCAGTAACGTTGAATCTTATGCGGAAGTTACAAATCTAATCCTTTAGATTTGTTATTTGTTATTTGTTATTTTAATTTTTTTAAAATATACAAATTTAACTCTCTGATTTATTATTTTAATATTAAATCTTTTTTAAATAGGTTATTTAAACATTTTTATTTATGTACTGTAAAAGTTAAATTTCTATTTACTTTATTCTCCCTCGAATATAAGAAACCAATTTGTTAATTAAATTTTTTAAAAATGTTAAAATTTATATTAGAAGAAAAATATACCAACTAATCATCACATCAAATTACACGCAATCTTCCTATTTTTTTTAGAAAAAAATTAGCTAATATAAACACGTGGATGCAAGTCAAAGAAAAAGAAAATTATAAGTGTATACACTAAAAATCAACTATAAATATAGATTTATATAATATTTTTCAAGGAAATAATAAAGGTTAATAAGAGAAGGGTAAAGAGAAGATTAGTTTAATTTTAAAGTAGGATAAAGTATATTTGTTCTTTTATAACGAATAGAATAGTAGTAACTATTTGCATTAACAAAAATCAATCAATAAGAAGTGATTTAATCCATATATATATATATATATATATGAGGAGTGCTGGTGGCAACAATTTTTATGATTTATAGTTATCAAGTAGTTATTAACGATGTTTTTAATGATGTGAGATTTTATTTAATAACATGGGATTACACACTTTTTTTTGTTGGTTACATGATGACCAGAATTTAATAAAGTTATTGGTCTCCTAAGAGGAGTGTTAGGGGTCAGCAAATTTTATAAATTGTAGCCATTAATTAATTATTAATAGTGTATTTAATGGTGTGAAATTTTATCTAATTATAAAAAATCATTCATTTTTATTTTGCTGATTAAAGTGTTGGCCAAATTTTAACAAATGTGCTGGCTTTAAACTTTCACGTGGCGTAAACCTTTCTTATATATATATATTGCCATGTATATAAAGCAACGAAAAGAAAAGAAAAAAAATTAAAAAAAGAAAAGAATTGCTTAAGCTAAAATGTAGGGGAGACTTCTAGTTTTAGGAAGGCGAGGCCTTACAGGAAACTAGGAAAGTGGATGGAGGTAAGGATGAGATAACTGCAGCTGCGGCGTGTGAGTGTGAGTGCGAGCGGGGAAACAATGTCAACGTTGATAGGTGGAAGATCGAGATCAACAGCGAGATCAGGAAGAAGAAGCAGCAGCAGACAGTTGCGGATTCTGATTGCGTGTCTTGCTCTTCTCGCCATTCTGCCTCCGATACTCTTCCATCTCCGGGTCAGGCGTCTCCACCGGATCCACCTCGCCAAGTGCGCCTGGCTTCACCAACCGCCTCTAGTCTGCGCCCACGGCGGCGACTCTTCCGTCGCCCCCTCCAACACCGTATGCCTCTTGCTTCCTCATTCCTCATCCATTCATATTCATCATTATCTTCTTACTTTAGTTCTTGTGCATCCCAATTGAATTGATAGATGGCAGCGTATGTGTCTGCTCTTAATTCCAAAGTGGACTGCATTGAGATCGACGTCTCTCGTTCCTCTGATGGCGTCCTCTTTGCTCTTCACGACAGGTACTCTTACTCCATTCCATTCATATCTCTTCCATTAATTATTCGTTTGCTCTCACGAGTCCCATGGTGGTGGCACAGGCAGGGATTTGCACCGCTTCTCTCCCAACGCTTCTTCTAAAGTTGGTCACTTTACCTCCAACCAGGTCTTGCTCACTACTCACTTCTCCCTTAGGGCTCAGAAATAATCACTTCAACTAACTAAGATCGTATTTTTTAGATAAGAGAGCTTGGTGCTTCTCTCCATTCTCCTGACAAGTTAAAAGATCAAAGTATACCTACCATTCAAGATGCCCTCATGGTATCATTCCTTTAATTCGTCTGCTATTGTTCCTGTTTACGGATCATATTCATTGACCCCTGCTTTGCAATGTATTTCTTAGTTGACTGCAAATTCAGTACGACAGATAATTCTAGACATCAAAGTTGGACCCCCGTTTTATGAGAAAGGTCTTGCCAGAGACATTCTCTCTATTGTAAGTGTAATTCTTCTGCCCTTTCCATCGCGCACACAATTCTTTACTGCTTTGTTGCGTTTTATTTATGTTTCAGCTGGAGAACACAGTGTGTCAAAACTGTCTCGTATGGTGTAAAAGTGACAATTTGGTAAGGGATGTAATCAAACTTTCGTCAGAAATTACGGTAACTACTTCACTTGCCTTTTGTTAATAGTGACAAAAAATTATTTACATCGTTACAAAGCTGCTATAGCTGGAGTCACATTTTACGAGTGTCATCTTTTTGCACTTCAATGGCCCCGATGCAGGTTGGTTACATCGTTATGAAAGAACCCTCTACTGGGGCTAGAACAAATTTGTTGAGGATGAAAGGTGCTGAGGTTGTTGGTGTCTACCACCCGTTGATTGATGAAAAGCTTATGAGAGTTCTGCACAGGTCTGCTTTTCTGTTGATACATCTCCTACTATATACTTATCCAGTAGCATTGATGTTTTCTGCTGTATTGATGATCCATCTTTTGCGTTGTGATGGTTAATAGAAGGAAGAAAAAGGTGTATGCCTGGACTGTTGATGATGTGGAATCCATGCAGAGGATGCTGTTTGAGCATGTTGATGCTGTTGTTACGGGCAATCCAACTTTACTTCAACGCCTAATGCAAGATACAAGAACGCAATGTCTTGAAGAGGGCTATTCATTACCACAGTAACATTTGTTCAGGAACATAACCGTTTTTTCACATTAAATTTGCCTTGTTTCAAATCTTGATAATCAATACACTAATCTTTATTGTTGTATGCAGTCTCCATTATTCTCGTGGTTGATTTGGGGCTTATACCTTTGCATTCATGATATTTAGTGGCTCCTTAAATATTTGTGGCATCAAGATTTTACATATCATCTTTGTATATGCTTCTTTATATGATTATTACTATTATGTTGTGGAAATTATGGAACCCGTCTCCGTATTCAGATTGAATGAATGAAGTGGAAGCAAGAAATGTTCTAGCTATATACACGGCTTTAATTCTACCAGAGACTTGTGCATCGGCCAGCTTATGGATTATTGAATTTAATGTTTGCAAGAAAATATACTTGTTTAATTTACTTCAATGGGGGAATATGTTGCTCATTCACATAAAAATCTCAGTAAATTAAACTTGAAGCTACATCAGCTTGCTTAGAGTTCTAAATGATGGTACAGAAAATAGTACTGAAGAAACATAAGAGTTGCCACTGATGAGACATACCAAAGTAGTACGTAAATATATAGTCTCCAAGACTTTATTAGCACTCATCTCACTAACATCACTTGGAAAGTAAATGATTATGTTGTTATCCGAATGAGAATGGAATAGGCTTAAGATGAAGTGGGATTCTTTTGGAGGCAACGAGGCCAAATGTCTCAGCCATATCTATGGCTTGTGGAGATTCCCAATTGAAGTAATAGAGAAGGTTAGCGAGCATATACTCAACAGAAGCAAGGCCAAAATTCATTCCAGGGCATCCTCTTCTGCCGAAACCAAATGGGATAAACTTGAAGTCTTGAGTGTGGCTATGGCGATGCCTCTCTGGAATGAAGTCTTCCGGGCTGTCCCACACTCGAGGATCCCTCTGGATAGCCCAGACGTTCACGTACAATCTTGTCTTTGCTGGGATGTCATATCCAGAGAGTTTCACGTGGCGTGTTGCCACTCTCGGAACCAAGAGCGGTGCAGGTGGATGCAACCTTAGAGTCTCTTTCACCACACATTTTAGGTACTCCATTTGGTTCACGTTGCTCTCTTCCACAATTGATTTGTGCCCCACAACCCTTCTCACCTCTTCCTGGACTTTCTTCAGTTCCATTGGATTTTTCATTAGTTCTGACATTGCCCATTCTACTGTTACTGAAGTTGTCTCACTTCCCGCTGCAAACATGTCCTGAAATCATTACTTTTTAAAATCAATTATACAGGACAATTATTACCACCATCTGATATCTTCATTCTTATTCTTCTTCAATTATAAAAGTTTTTAGAAATATACTAATATTTTTGCCTATAAAAATATAGAATTATAATTTTTTTAAAAACTAAATTAGCTTGGTCATAATCCTGTGGATTACGAACAAAAAAACTAGAAGTCTAGAATCAATTTATAAAAGCAAAAGTATATGTAACTAACTCCAAATCAGCAAAGAATAGAATAACTTAATTAATTATAAATATAGTAATTAGTTTTATTTATTTATGATTTAAATATTGGTTATTAAATGTTTCACTACATTTAAATTTAGGAAGAGATATGTTTAGTATTATTGCAACGTAAATCACGGAAACTGATTCAATTAGCTTCCGTCTCTTCACCTTCCTTTCTTCTCCAAATGTCTAAAACATGATAAATCAGAAAACAGATTCAGAACCATCCAATTTATAAAGAAAATAAACATTCAAATGCCTAACTTAAGCACCATCCACGTAGAGGTTTTAGATTTACCCAGAAACATTTGGCTGGTTTTTTGTTGAAACCATCTTAGTTTCCTAGCATTATTGAATATAAAAAGATATTTATAAATGCTAAGAGAAGAGAATCGATATAATAAAAAAATTATATTCTATAATAAACTTCAAATATACTAAATAGAGGAATACTAAGGGCCAATAAATTTTGTAATTTAGAGTTATTAAGTAGCTATTATTAATATTTTTAATGGTGTGAAATTAAATCTAATAAATGCTAATTGATCATAATATATTCTAATATATTGAAGCCACTCTTGCATGCATTAAGGGAAAAGAAAAGAAAATAGAAGAAATGAAGAAGGTAACTAAACCAGAAGAATTGATTTGATGTCATTGTTGGAGATGGCGTTATTGGCAGCCTGCTGTTGGTCTTGAAGTTGGACGAGGATGTCAACAAAATCTCTGAGATCATCATCAGCTGCTTCTTTGTTGAACATGGAACTCCTGTGCTCAGCAATGACCTTATCAAACAAGGGATCCAAGGCTGCAAAAGTGGCTTTGAATTCTCGAACCTGGCCAGTCAAAACATCCACCCAACGCAACCAAGGAAAGTGATCCCCAAGGGTGACAACTCCAACCTGAAACATCACCTTCTTCGCCCACACCTTCACGCTGTCTCTGCAACGAACACCTTTTGCATCGTTCTTTTGTCCAAGAGCAGAGTTACAAATGATGTTGTTTGCCGCTTCAACGAGCAACTCACTCAAATTCAGTGATGAGCATGATGCTGCTGCAGCTTCGCGTACCTTGTCAACCAATTCTGCAACTGCCCCTTCTCTCACCAAACGAATCGACTCTGACTGCACCATCTTAGGGCTCAAGAGTTCACGCACGCATATTTTTCTTTTCTGCTTCCACCTTTCTCCATAGTTTCCAAAACCAATATCATTGGATCCATACAGCAAGATATTCGTGGCTGTGCTTTGGCCTCGGTTCGAGAGTGCTAAGTCGTGAGCTTTCATGATTTCGTCCACCACTTGTGCTGATGAAACCACCACAGTTGGAATGTGGCCTAACTGTAACAACATGACATCACCATACTTCTCTGAGAGGGCTTTGAAGGACCGATATGGCAATGCGCCTATCTGATGAAGATTCCCAATTATCGCTAACTTTCTTGGTGACGGAGGCAGATTTACAATGCCTTTGCTTTCCACTTTCACACTTGTTCTTAGCTTAAACACAATAATAGTAATAATCGTAGAAAACAACATCAGACATAGCTCAAAGCTGGGACAAGTTAATTCTTTCAAAGCCATTGTCTCTCTGTTTTTTGGTAAGTTCCACAGAGCCATAGTGTATATCTATAACAATATAACAAAAGTACTTATAAATAAGACATTTAACTATCGAAAATATATAATACAAGAAAGTATAGATAAACAAGGCATATAGTAAACAATGCAAATAATAAAATAAAAAATAAAACTAAAATTAATTTTAAAATTTCGATCCTTAATTAATTAATTAATTATTATCAAATTTTAGATTATAATTTTAAAATAATTAAACTAAATCATCATTTTAAATTTATTTTTATTTATATTATTGCTTGTTCTTAATTTATGGGATAACCATATATAATTCAAAAGGTGATTTGGGCAATGGCGGAAGCAACACAGCTGTGCGGCACAGACCAAAAGGCCATCTCTAAACCCTAAACCCTAAACTCCAGCAGCTGTCCTTCCCTCCCCGCAGTCCGTGCAGAGGTAGCGCAGTCACATCCGTCTGTTTCCGCTACCTTCCCTGCCTCTGTCTCTCCCATCCACGTGTATAAGAGCGTTACTGTCGCAGTTGTTGTCTTAACTATCTTCGCCCCTCTCTTTTCTGACAGCGTTGCTATAAGAGCAACTCCAATGGGCAAATGTTGAGGCCTTATTTTCTGACAAAAGCAGAGAACCACCGTTGGAGAGAAGAAAAGTTGAGTTCCTGCACATATTTCAAGGTGAGGGAGTCCCTCTAAAGAGGGACTCCAATCAACCAATAATAACTTGCCACTTGGCAAGTTATTAAAAAAAATATAAATATGAAATAATTAAATAATTATATTTAATTATATTAAATAATTAAATAATATTAAATAATTAAAATTTTATTTAATTAATTATTTATATTAATTATTTATTTTTTATTAAAAATTTTACAAATTAGTGTAATTTTGAATTATATATTGTGTATTATTGTTATATATAAATTTATTTAATATTAATATCTTTTAATAGTAAATTATTTTTAAATTTATAAATTTAAATAATATTATTGAAAAAAATTAATTACATTAATTTAAAGTATTTTAATTAATTAATTAAGTGGGACCACAACAAGGACTAAAGTCAGTTCATCCTAATGGAGAAGAGAGAGATACTTTGAGTTCCTATTTACTGTTTATGACGCAAAAGCTGATGTGGAGTTACTTTTTATGACAGGTGGGCTATAAACAGAAACTGAGATGAGTTTCCTACTGGAGATGGTCTAATGTCGCGCCAACTCTCTCGTAGAATTGTTGCGGTGTCGCTGTCGGCTGTTGCTACACGAATTATGCCATTGCGCGCGGTTTTCCATGCACCATTATGACTGTCTTGCACTGTCTCGTCGTCGTCTTGCATCCGTCGCTGTGGTTCTTCTCTCCCCCTTTTCTTCTTCTTTTCTTTTTTCGGATACGAATGTTAATGTGAATGGTTATTTTTATTTTAGAATAGATGTTCATTTAATTTAAATGGGTTATGTTATGTGTACATTAAAATCAGTTACAAAAGTCAGCTATCAATATAAAATATATGTTGAAATATAATACACTGTGAAAATAAATTAAATCATATATATATTTATACACAAATACAACTGATTTTAATGTACAAATAATATTTCTTAATTTAAATTGAATTTAAATAAATATAATAAAATTTATTAAATATTCATTTTATTAGGTACATATATTATTATTATTATCAATTATTCAACTACCGCATACCTGTTTGCTATTGAATAAGTATGGTATGTCGACGTCATTTTATCACATTTGTGTGTGTCAATTTTGGGACATAATAGTTTTGATCAAAAATATCAGCCACGAGCCCACGACCAAGGGAAAAGGTGGACTATATAAAACACGACGGCCGACCTCTAAAATAGTAAACCATTATTAAATAATTTTTATATAATAATAAAAATTGATTAAATAATATATCCAAAAATTTTAAATAGTATCTAAATTTATTAAATTAATACTATATTTAGTATTAATAAATTAATTAACTAACTGATTTACACTAAATTTAAAAGTTAAGTATGATTTTGGTCCTAATATAGAGGTCAAAAATTTATTTTGTCTCTGACCTTTTTTTTCGCTACAAAATAGTTCCAAAAATTTCAGTTTATTTTAAAATAGTCATTTTTACTAATTTTTTTATTTTTATTATTAAATTATTCTTAATAAAAAATAAAAAAGAAAAGAAAAGAAAAACGGGTTAATGGGAAAGGGTATCACGCTTTGTGGGGGAAGGGGGTTGGGTTTGGGTTCAGGAAGGGGAAGGGGAAGGGGAAGGGGAAGGGCCACCGCTGCTGCTCCTCGTCATTGTTGCTCTTGTTTTTTGTCGTTCGGTCTTCGCCTCGCCGTTGCCCTCATCTCGTTGCACCTCGACCTTGCAGTGCTGTGACTTGAGCCCTAGCCTCGCCTCGTTGCGACGCATCTGGCCCACACCCTCGTGTTCCTCCTCATCATCGAAGAGGTGGTGGTTGCCCTCGTGTTCCTCGCGTTCTCTAGAGAGAATTTTGGTAATTATATTTATGGATTTTTGGTTCTTGTAATTGAAGATGAATTTGGGAATTTTTTATTATTGTAATTGCATCTGAATTTTGTTAATGAAAGGGGAAGAATTTTAGTTCTGAGTTTTGTTAATGTTTATGAGTTTCAATGATGATGAAAATGATTTTCTTGTTTTTCTGAGTTCTGAATTTTCCTTTCTGATTTTTGATGATGACGATGATTTTATGAGTTTTGGGTAGGGTGATGCAGATAATGATGGAGTGGTAGTGGGTGGGAGGTGGTGGTTTTTTGAGTTTTGAGGGGTGATGTAGATGCAGATGATGATTTTTTGAGTTCTGGGGGTGATGCAGATGCAGATGGTGATTTTTTGAGTTTATGGGTCTGCTTCTGCTTCTCGTTGATTTTGGGAAAGAAAGAGGGGTATTGTCGTTCGAAAGACGATTTTAGAAGGGTTAAGTACTTTTTTTATCCTTAACGTCTTAGGTGAAAATCAAAATCGTCTCCGATTTTTTTTGTTATTAAAATCATTCTCAACATTACAAAACGTTATAAAATTTTCCTTTTGTCCTTAAACAATATTTTTTAAACAATTTTGTCCTTACACTAAAATTGAAAAACTCTCCCTACCCTCACCACTAACCCCTGCATCATCATCACCATTGCTACGCATCTCTTTCTCTCTTTTCTTATGGCCACCACCACTGCCACCATAACCATCTCCATTGGCATCTATCATAACCATCACCATAACTATCACGATTGGCATCATAACCATCTTTCCTGCCCTCATCTCCCTCTTGTTCATTTCCTTTTCTTTCTTCTCCCTCTTTTGTTCTTTTTCTTTATTTTGGTTTCATTTTCGTTTTTCTGTTTTAGGTGGAAAGGGGTGGGATAAGGGAGGATGGGGTAATAGGTGGGGTACTGTGGGAACTAGGTAGTGATAATAGGAAAGGAGTTTTATGTCATTTAAAAAATTATTATGAATAAAAGAATAATTTTATAACATTTTGTAACGTTGAGGATGATTTTAATAACAAAAAAAAGTTGGGGACAATTTTGATTTTCACCCAAGACGTTAAGGACGAAAAAGTACTTAACTCATTTTAGAATTAAGGTAAACCTTTGGGACCATTTTACAGTGAAAAAAAGATTGAAAACGAAATAAATTTTCGACCTCTACATTAAGGATCAAAATCGTACTTAACCCCTAAATTTAATTATTGTATTATTGCATTACGTACGTATAACATGTAAATTACTTAACTAATTAAAAACTTAAGTCACAAAAAAAAAACTCATTAAAAATTTAACTACAATAAATATATTAATAAATATCTAATAATTAATTAATTAATTATTAAAATTTTAAAATATCTAATTTTTAAAAATATGTTAAATCTATTTTACAAAAATTTTATATTAATAATTAATATATTAATATACATATATGTTATATAAATATAAATGATACTAATCGATCTAATATTGATTCTAATTTATTTTCTAATAAATTATATATAAAATATAATTCTAACAAACTAAAAATATATTTTCTAATATATAAACCTATGTTAACAATATTTACTAACTGAATATAATAACACATTTCTAACTACCGTATATTAACTAAGGGTGTTCACAGTGCGGTTTGGTTCGATTTTAAGGAAAAAAAATTATCCGATCCGAACGTTTAATTTATGTGCGGTACAGTTTGAATTGGATGATTTTTTTTTAAAATCCGATCCGATTACAAGCGGTTTGGATTTGCGATTTAAAAAAAATGCATATAACAAGTCTCAACATCAAATTTTAAATAATCAACAATGACATAACAAGTTTTAACAATATCTTAAAAAGTCAATGATAACATAACAATAGAAATAAAATTATAGGTTAGTTAAAATAAATAAATAAATAACATTTTGAACATAAAATATTTATTAAATAATAATAATAATACATGAATAATAGAAAAATGTATAACAAATTAAACATGTTATAAGTATAATTGTAAATATAATAATAAAATAATAATATTATAGCACATTGTGCGGTTTGGATTGGATCGGTTATAAAAAGTAGATCCGAAATCCGATTCAGTCTAGCGGTTTGCAAAAAAATAGAATCCAATCAAATCCGAATTAGTGCAGTTTTAATTGGTTTTCGATTTGAATTGAATTGGATGAACGGTTTAATTTGAATTGGTTTGGATTTGAACACCCCTAATATTAACTAGCATTTAATCAATATAAATAATATTAATCTTTAATATTATTATTAATATTTTTGTTGGATAAAAAAATTTTAAATAATAATTTATATAATTAAAATGATTGAGATAATTACTAATGTGAAATTTAGAATGATCAATATTTTAATTTTCAGTTTCTTTGATATTGTGTTGCTGAAATTGAAGTTTTTTTGGAACTTTAAATAAGTGGAAGAAGATTGAAAAAGAAAGGAGAAGAGAATGGGATTCGGCGGATTTCTGAGAAAGGAAATTGAGAGAGAGAGAGAGCTCGCATGGAATGAGACTTGTGAGAGAGAGCCCTCACGCGCGACACATAGGGCATGCACACTTTAGATTTTCGTACCTAAATTTAAATCAGATCGCCCGATTATTCTCTCTCCTTAGACAAAAATCAAAATACACGTGTGGACATTAGAGTATGCATGTTCTGCAATGTGTGGGTAACATGAGGCTAATTCTTTAATTTGCTGCAACCATGTTGCGTTTAGAGTCTGATCCAGGGATCCAATGATATCCACGTTGATTTTACGAGTAATATACGACATTATTATTATGCCTTGTCCAAAGGAAAAAATGAAAACAACATTATGATTCAGAAGATTGCATATTCTTTACTCCGTGTCCGTTATGATGCCCGATTGGCACATATATATGAAGCTAAGATTTTCCATTCAAGTATACATATGCGGTCAAGTGAAATCAACTTTTGAAATAATTTAATTTTTAAATTTCAAAAAGTTAAATTTGTGCTAAAAAAACACGTGACTTTCCACTCTACCCCTCTCACTTCTCTCACTCATCCGCCTCTCACTCACCATCTTTTGACTTCTACTATTATGAAAAAAATATTTGTGACCTGAGATAGATGGTGTGGCTATGAATTCCTATATGTATGTCTGTGTGCACCAAGTCAAATATATTTTCAGATTTTGTGTGATTTTTATCAAAAGCAAGCATTTTTGCTTTGCATAATGACATGAAGAACATGGTATCTCTGTTATGAGATGAAGTGAATGGAAAAGCATTTTTTATTTGTTGTATTTTATTACATGAAATGTGTCCTAATTGATGATGCTACATTGTTGCATCAGATGCATGAATGATCTTGTGTGTGTATGCAATATGAAGGACGGATGCACAAATATTATTATGGGCAATAACATATATAATATTTAAAAATTATGTAAAAAATTATATAATGTAAGATGTATTACAAAAATATACTGATAAAGAATATATTTTAAAGTATAAAAAATATGTGTGTAATTTTTACTAACGAAGTGGTCGATTCTTCGTATCATAAAATTTATCGATAATAGAATTTGTGTCAAATTTTTCAGCAATTTTCTTTTTAATATAATTAAAAGGCAATTAGTAAGAAATTTATCTTTTATTTTGTTTCTTAGTCATCCTTCACAATATTCCTAGCTGAAAAGATCTTTCAGTTGTAGTAGTTAAAACAAAAAGAATTAATACCAAATGAATTAAGAAAGACCATTACAAAAAGAAAAAGAATTTACTTTATGAATTTTGAAAAATTTTTTTAATTAAAAAATATTAGTAATAGGAAAAGTATAGGAGCCAATGGAATATTTGTACAATGGATACAATAGAGGTTTAAGGAGTATTAGAGATATATCCATTAGTGTTACCTTTTCCCATCAGCTGAAACTTTTGGGATGAGTGATATCATGGCATGGTATTATTAGAGCTCTAAATCCGAGAGGTCAAGAGTTCGATCCTTGGTGAACCCAAAATCAGTTTAATCACATTGTACAAATAGTTCATTGTCTCCCTAGCGGGATCCTTAGTAATAATATCTTTTTTAAATTTTTTTAACATTATTACTTACTTTTTAGATATTAGAAATCATTAATATTTAGGTTAGACTAAACTTTTATTTATAATAAACTAAATATTAAATAAATTTCTTAAAAAATTAAATCATACTTAATAATTTATTACTATTATTTTCTTTTTAAAAAAAGTTGGAGCCGAGGCCTCCACTCACTCCCCTTATGTCCGTCCCTGTGTGTATGTGTAGAATTTACAAATTTAGCATGATCACCCTCGACTATAGTTATAGTTGTGAGACTTGATATTGTTAACATTGGTTTGATGTTTATTTATTTACAATCTCCTTTTTTTTTTTGATCGGCAGCTCCAATCATTTTAAAGATAAGTTGCACCTAATTCTCACAATTATGTGTATTGAACAAAAACAAAAAAAACAAAAAAGTGTATCAGTTGCTTTAGAAATTGAAATCAGATTATATTTAAAAGTTGGAACATATAACATATCAGTCAAGTAAAAATTTGCTGAAAAGAAAATTGTTCTAGAAACAGTTGTGACAATTTTAGATCCATTTGGCAAAATTACTTGAAGTGACTGAATTGTTTTAACAAATTGAAAGAAATCGAGTGAGAATGACATATGAACACTAGTTTCTATATCCAAAATCCAGTTATGACAGTTTAATATATGGTTAGAAATTGAGAGAAGATAGAAGGTACCTGCAGATGGTGCATGTACAGAAGCCAAATTTCCATTATTTGGAAAGTCACAGCCAAATTTTCATTATTTGGAAAGTCACTGCATTGTTGTTGGAACAAGACAATGAGTGCTTCCTTTTGCTTATTCGAAAACAAGCCATCTAGCTTGACCTTTACATCCCTTTGGCTCAAAGGTTCAGTGCTCTTTTCTTCATTATTCGCAGTAGTAATAGAATTTATTAAGCTCACTTGACTTGACATATAGTGTTGTTTCCTTTAAATTGATTTCTTTGCATGTGTGGTGGAAATTCATGTTTGTGATAGTATGTTTCCACCAAATGTCCATTCTTTCCGCAATAAAAGCATAATTTAGGCATCCCTCGACCATTTCCTCTACCTTTTCCCCTATGAACCCGTCCTCTTCCTCTAATCAAGTTATTTCCACTGCTTTGGTAAGTCCTGAATGCATTGACCTCAATAGCATTCACCATCAATCCAGATTCAGGGTCAATAGAGTGTAACATTTGTCTTTCTTGTTGTAAAAGCGAAGAAAAAGCTGTTGCCACATTTAGTAAGGGGTTGACAAGCATGAGTTGGGAGCGCACATTTACATATTGATCGTTCAATCCTCAAAAGAACCTAATTACATGAGACTGCTTTCTATACTCTCAAATCATTTCAAGACTCTTTCCACACTTTCAACTATGCAGACAAGAACATACAAGATAGGTCTAAATTCATCTATTCCTCCCAAATACTCTTCAGTTTTGTGTAATAGGAAGTAATATTGAGCTCACCTTGTCTCATTGAGAATAATTCTTTTTCAAGCTATGCAATTCTAAACAGATCACCTTGGTAGAATATGTGTTTTAGATACATCCATAATTCCTAGGCGTTATCGCACCACAAAACGCTCTGGAATATTTTTGGACTTAGAGATCCATGCAGCCAGGACAAGACGAACGTGTTGCAGTGGTCCCAAGCCTCAAATGAAGGATCTTCTTTCTTTGATTTGAGTAAAGTTCCATCAATGAACTTGAGCTTGTTCTTTGATTTGAGGGAAATCAACGCTGACCTTGGCCACGGGTGGTAGTTCAAAGTAGTTAGTAGAGCATTCGTGAGAGAGATTCCAGGAGTTTCGCTAGAGTGCAAATAGAAATGGCTGAATGAATCTTGCAGCAAATTCGTGTTGGATCTTGTTGCTTGGGCTTGAAACGTGTTGAACTGAACCATCAGCGAAATTTTGCATATTGCTTGCTGAGAACATTTGGTTCTCTTGATTTGGCACTCTTTTATGCATGTTCGCTTCCATTGATGAACAAATCGTGCAAACGTTGCTTTACACGAATCATTTTAAAAATGTGATCTTGCACAGAGTGGTTACACTTTTTTACAACTCCATGCTCACTGTATTATGATAAAAGTCTGTTTAGCTGCGAAGTGTTTCGGTAAGAAAATGAAATTGCTTCATGCAAAAGAGTGACTCAAAGTGTGAGATATTAGAGAATAACAAAAGACATGACTTCATTATCATGAGCTAGTATATATACAGCTAATCTGAACCATATGAGGAATTCTCTACATATAAGCGTTTTTTCATACAAGTCATACAAGTCATTTATTTCTTTTTCTTTTTCTTTTTCCATGCCTCCTATTTTCCTTCTCATTCTTCTTCTTCTTCTTCTTCTTCTTTGAAGTGTTTCATCTTCATCGTCGTGTTTTTCTTCGTTCTTTTTTTGATTTTGCAACATTATGTATTTTTTTCTTTGTTTGATTTTTTTCTCCAAAAAAGAATTATGAGAATATGAAATAGGAAAATGAAGAAGAAAAAGCAGCAGAAGATGAGGAAGAGAAAGAGAAAGAGTTCTGAATTATACATAAGGTGTACTTCAACGAATTTTGGGTGTATTTTTTAAATCCTTTAGGTGTATTTTTGTAATCCTTTGAGTGTATTTCTGTAATCGTTTGAGTGAATTCCTGTAACCGTTTGGATATATTTCTGTAACCGTTTGGGTGTATTTCTGTAATCGGTTGGGTGTATTTCTGAAGTTTCATTATCTTCAAAACGATTTCAAAGCTTGATTTCAAAAACCATAAAAATCGAAAAAAACGAAGCAAGAATACTAGTGATAAACGCAGATTAAACAACGAATGAAAAAGCAAAGAGAGATCAAACGTACGAAGGAGATCGAAAAAATTTGGCAAGAAGCTCGTTTTCATGGAGGAAGAAGAAGAAGAAGAGTAGGAGAAGAAGAAAGAGAAGAAGAAGGAAGAGGAGGAGGAGAAGGAGGAATGCGAAGCACGCCATGAAAATCGTATATGGGTCAACGTGCTTTTTGTTAAGTTTCTCCCAATTTATATGACTTATAAACCAAATGACTTGTATGTGTAGCACTCCTCCATTAGCAACAGCCTAACAAATTTCTAACACAACTCAAACTAACTAGTTCGTTAATTTACTAAATAGGACAGCTTGCTATACATGCTACATTGCTGCAAAACTATCAGCTAACTAATCGAGCTATTCCACTCTAATCTGACTACAAATATGGTGCACTTAGAGGTCTGTATGTGATTTGTGAACACTCATAAGTCGATCATTAATCCAACAAAATAATTGATTCTTATCCATCCTCACTATTTTCTATAATAATAAAATAATTTAATATACTAAAATTTTAAATATATATTTAATAATATAATATTATGTTAATAAAAGTAATATTATTTTACATTAATCACGTGAATAATAACGTAAGAAAGAAGAAAACGAATGTAGTTAGTGTCTAAAATTTTTTATATTTATAGTGTATTAAAATTAAATTTATAATAAAATAGAAAATATTTAATAAAATTTAATAAAAAAATATATATGCTAAGTTCAAAGTTCTTTCCTTCCCCAAAAAGAAAAAGAAAAAATTGTCTTATTCCTCTCTCTAACATTTTGGTGTGTATTGGAGCTGGGGTTTCCAATCCCGTGGCTCATCAAACTTCAAACCTCAAAGTTGAAATCTTTGGGCGAATATGGCGACTGGGAAGACGGGAATAACCAGTTGGTTCCAGAAGAAGATCACCGATCCTCTTATCTCGATTCTCCGAAGGTTCTGTTTCAAACTTATCTCCCTTTCTCGGCTCTGATCTGCTATTTATTTTTTGTGCATATGTAATCACTAGATGAGATCTGCTTCTGAATTTAAGAGAGAGATCCTTCAGTGTTGATGACTATTCTTCACTCCAATCACAGAATAATCTGTGTTGAATATTGGTTATGCTAAGACGTTTCTGAAATGGAAATCTTTATCGGTTCATAGTGTCTGAATTTCTTCTCGGGGCTGTTTGTTTACAGAGGTGCTGAGCCCAGTCAGCTGGCTTTCTCTGCTGCTCTTGGAATTACATTGGGAGTATTTCCTATATGTGGTATTTCTAATTAACCTACCTGCAATTCAATTCTTAGAATAAGCTGATTTAATTAAAGAGGAATGCCAGGGCCATCAGAATTTATTGTTTTTGGCCCTCATTTAGCCATTAATATTTAAAAGTGTGAGCTAAAGTATGTTGTTGGATTACTAGACTAAAAGGAATTGGATTGATTGCTAAAAGTGATGGCCAAAAATAATAAATCTGATGAGTGATGACCCTCAAGCATTTCTCTTAATTAAATTGTTGCCTACATTTTGTTAGACATGCTAATCTTTTTTCTAATAGGTGTCACTGTATTCCTCTGTGGGATCGTTATTGCATTGCTTGGCTCAAATTGCCATGCCCCAACTGTCATGCTTGCAAACTTCATTGCAACTCCAGTAGAGCTGAGGTATGCTGCATTCAATTCTAATATCTATTTGCATCCGCATTCCAGTGCCATGGTGAACCATTGTATTTGTATTTTGTTGTTCATGTGGTTGTTAGTAGAACCCAATAGTTTTGATTGATTTATGTGGTTGACTCTACCAACTGGGAACCCAGTGCTTTAGGAGTGATTAGTGGTTACTAGTGAGAAATTCAAGTTTACACTCCCTATCTATTTTGGATTAGTTTTATATTATAAGAAACATATATGTTGTTAGCCTTAAAACCAATGAAAAATGGCTGGGATACTTCTAATGTTGCTTGTATGCCTTCCCCCATTATGTCATGTGATGGATGTTTATTTTTGTAGTTTCTTATACATGCAGTTTTATCTTGATTCTATTATAGTGAGAATTATGGATATTCATTTGGCATTTCAGTCTCATTGTACCATTTTTACGCTTTGGTGAATTCATCTGTGGTGGACCTCATTTCACTTTAACATCTGATGCTTTGAAGAAAGTTCTTACTGGCAGAGCTTCACATGAAGTCCTATTAAGTATTGCTCATGCGGTAGGTACCACCATATCCTTCTTCTTTGGTATCTGTCTCAAGAAGACTAATAGTGGTTTATTTGCTTAATATATCAATTTCGGTCCTGTTTTTCAGAATATGATTGTGATATCCATTTTAAATTAGTTGAACTGAGCTATATTACGAAAATGAATGGAGCTAATAGTGGGATGGATGCTTGAAATTCATATTATAATTATTAATCATGCGGAGAGTTGGGCTGCTTGTATTGTCTCCGTTGAAATATTAAAACAATCATTGCTAATGTTATCATAATCACTTATGATATAGTACGATATTCTGTTTTACTAGCTTGTCAAATGAATTCATGTTTTTCTATTCACAATGAATTCCTCTCTGCTTGAGTTGCACTATGATTTCTGCGTGATCCAACCTTCATTTCATTTTCAAAATTAAAATATTGATGACATATTAATAGTTATTTGTTTGTCGAAAACCTTTCCCAGCTATTAGGGTGGTTAGCTGCATCACCTGTTATTTTGGGAGCCCTATACATAGCACTTGTACCATGCTTCAAAGTTCTGGTCCAGAAGTTCTCATCTGTTCCTTCAAGTCCAAAGAAGCCGCTCCTCCGTCCACACTCAGAAGTTAGGCTGAAGGTAAGGGATGTCTGACAAAATAGTAACAAGGTCATAGTAACTTTTTCCACTCAATTACAGTTATAAGCCATTCATATGTTCTTTCTTGATGAATTGAATTGTACATAATAATGCACAAATAATTAGAACTGTTTATATTATAATGCTAAGGTTGATGCTATTTTAAAGCATGTGGTTAACTTGCACTTGCACTGGAGAAAAATATGGGAAAGGTTGGTAGAGAGAGAAAAATTTATAGGTCGAAAGTAACAGGGCTTTCAAATTCTTCAGGTAGAAGGGTTTTGTAGGTTGTGGATAGCATTATTAGTGCCCATAAAATACCAACCATAAAAGCAGGAAGATTGTCCTTTTACCCTTTCTTAGGGTAAGATTCAGTATTCTTACTTGGATTTCTCCATATCATCTTAAAATATTCTCTCCACTTAGTGGGACAAGGCTTTGTTGTTGTTGTTGTTGTTGTTGTATCTTAAAATATTCTCTAATTATTTTTACTTTCTTTTTAAAAAGATATTAAATATCTTGTATGTTATTGGAAACTTGAATATTTTTTTTAATGCAAAACAGTTAGTTCCTTTTAATAATTAGAAGTATAGAAGCAGATGTATTCGCTTTCGCTACGATCAAAATCGTCCATGGCAGTGTTCTCACTTCTCAGAGTGACAATGTTCTCTATTATCTGTGTTGTTCTCAACATGACATCTTATGGAAGGTTTTAATCTAATGGTTCCTCTATATTAATATATACAGGAGATTGAGCAAGACAAAGGCGAATGAGTTTAAAGCCGTCAGTGTTTCATTGATATGCTAGGGCCTATACTTGCATTCCTCCAAGATTAAGAACAATAAAATGAAGTCTTGTAGAATAAATAAGTCTTAACCAAATTAAATCCATCAAAAGAGGATAATTGTTGGAGAGGAAACTCTTTTTTGGAGTACAAGTTAAGATAAATTTGTTTATTCTAGTTTTGATGTACAGTGAATAGTGATATAGGCTATTAGAACTTGTGTCACATTACGCGCTCTCACTACCCCAATTCGGGTAATAGAGAGTACATATAGTTAATTGATTCCCTTCGTTACTATTCCACAGGCGAATACATTTGTAAATCACATCAATTAGGTCCTTATGGGACACATATATGGCAATTGGCAGAGATCCAGAAAGCATCTTCAGACAGCATACACCATAAAATAGATGGACCAAAACCTTACTACTTGCTAATGTTCGGGGAGACCAAAGGCCACTTAAGATATAATGTAGAATATAATCAAAAGTCAAAACAAATCTTAAATGGCACTTATTATATATCCAGGCAAAGTATAAATGGTCAAAACAGTATTTTAAATTTGGATCAAGATTCTCTAAAGTGAAGATGGTAAAGTAATAAAATGAAAAATTAATCACTCTTAAATTAAGATAATGATATACATATTTTATGGAAATTATAAAAATAACAGTGATTACTTTTTCACTTTATCACTCTGCTAATTTTCATTTTAAAGGATTCAAATTCTTTAAATTTTATCCGATAGTTGATTTTCTAAATTTTCATTTAATTAAACCACCTGTTTCTCCTCTTCTTACATTGAATTGGTTTTTGTATTTTTCGTCTTTCCTTTAAATTTCTGTTTCATTCAAGTGTAGGGATTTTAAAAAAAGCTATAATTTTTAGAAACTAAACTTATTTGTGTGAGTTTTTAATATATTCTAAAATTGTATATCAAAATTTGTAGGATTTAAAATTCTACATTAGGTTTAAAATATAGCCATAACTTTGTGAGAGTTCCAACTCCCCGCCCCAAACAAGTTTAGAATTTAGATAAATAAAAATTAACTATGTTAGGTATATACTAAAATAATAAAATTAACCACTAAGTATAAAATATATATTAGAATACAAAATACACATTGAAATGAATTAAACAACTCATGTATTTATATATAAATACATAGTGACTAATTTTAGTGGTTACTTTTAATATACAAATAATATTTTTAATAAAAATAATATGTGCACACAAAAAAAAAATCACTAAACACGCGTACACACATACATACATGAATTATTTAATTTATTTTTAATATGTATTTTATATTTCAATACATATTTTATACAAGTGATTGATATAGTAACTAATTTTTAGTGTATATATAATATAATTGTCAAATAAAACCCTCCCCACAGAAAAACAAAGTTTAGACAGAAAATTAAGGAAGAATATGATTGATAATTTGATTGAATGAAAATTTGAAGAATCAATTTAATTAACGAGTAAAATTTGAAAAAATACTTTGACAATGTATTTCCCCACAACCAAATGTTGAAGAACGGTTGGTTCGCTATAACAATAAAAGATCAACTAATGTCCAACACCAAATCACTAACTAGTCTCAGTTTTCTTATTTCATTATACAATACAATTTTGAAAGTGCCTCGACACCTCAAATTAACCTATTTGTGAAATAAGTAAATTGAAGACCAGTTTGCCGTAATTCAGTTGACTATCTCTATCCCTGTCAGAGGCTGCCCAGCATGAAGTTGAAGAACGACGTCACCGACAGCCTGCGCCAGATCAATTGGCATGAAAAGTTATGATTTTCACAGTACAAGTTTTCCTGCTTACTCTCTCTTTCTTCCTCTAATGATAATAAATTATAATGGAATGTAATGGTTAGTGTGATCTAGAACAGTAATGTAAAACACAAAACAATTCACAACGCAGCTAAAATGACTTGTTACTGATCCAAGTCCAGATAATTGTGGAGACGTACCTTAGCCATGGTTCTATAAGAATGTTCAGTAACGCCAGCAACATGAGGAGTCATGATAACATTCTTAAATTTCAATATCTGATCATCAGGGTTGAATGGCTCATTCCAGGCAACATCAGTTCCTAGCCCTCCCAAATGGCCTGATTCAAGATGTTTGATCACAGCCTCATAGTCCATAAGACCGCCTCTAGCAATATTCACCAAAAGGGCACCCTACAATTATTAAATTGTATCATAATAGCCAGACATTAATGCATCAAATGCTAGATATACTTAAATCAGATGCTATTTTTCTTGCCTTTTCTCATTTATGGTACAAATTGATGATGCTACAGCAGGTGAACGCAATAATGGATTCACAATGAAACAAGAAGCAAAAGCTCTTGTTTCAGATGTTAGGACTCTTCTAGCTGAGCAAGTTCAGCAGTACATATAATATATTATCTAACCTATATGAAATAAATATCCAATTCTGCAACCATATCTTCCCATAGTACATCCTCTAATCTCTCAAGTTAGTATTTGTCTCCCATCTCTCTTTCAAGAATAAGATCGTCAACAAGAATTAACAATCAATTACAGACAAACTATTCTTTCTACTTAAGTGCATAATGAGCTGATCTAGCATATGAAGAGAAGTAAACAAACTACACAAGTTCATCTCCAATGGTGACAAACCTTTTTCATGGAAGATATGAAATCATTGTTTATAATACCAGCCTGTAAAACAAAATCACATCCATGTCAATAAGTATCTAAACATTTATTAACTGAATCCAGGGTCCAAGACGGTATATTTACTACTAAAGAAAGGTATAATAACAATCTCTGTTAAAATAACCAAGGATCAAGGAAGATAGGACAGAACACGAATAAGAGTGCCTGTTTACCAACTTAAAATATCATGTACCACCAAGAAAAACTTTCAGACATTTGAACCAACCATCTAATGTTCTAAAAACATTTTCACAGACTTCTTATACCTATAGTGAAATAAAAAGTGGAAGAAAACAAGCAAAAAGTAACAGAAATAATGAACAATGAAGGACTGGATAAAGCCACAAACCGTTTCGCTGTTTAAATGTAAGCAGCAAACGATGATGTCAGCTTTCCTCACAAACTCGTACATATCTTCATGATTAACCCTCTCATCAACAAGATCATCCACATTACCTTCAACAAAATAATATGGAACACATCATGAAATAGAAGAACAAACTAGGATTGTTTATTATGTACTAGTAATAATCCACAGCAATCGTACTTCTGATTAATTTGCTAGGGTGCTGGGTGCATGAAGTCCAACTCCGCTTTGTGGCAATTACTTTTACACCAAATGGTCGCAATCGATGTGCCAAATCCATTCCAATGTTTCCAAATCCCAAAATGAATATCTACATTATCATGAAGTTTAGATTTCCACAAACAGTATATTCGATGATTGCTAAAACTACAGTCACACCAAGCAAGATATACAGATATGGAAAGTGAAAATATATTATCTTCATGATTTATCTACACATGATACACACTTCTGTCATTTGACAATATGACAATAGTATCAATTATATATTTTCCCAAGCAACCTATCAAATTATATAATTTATTTAGAGAGAAACAGTAGACAGTAGACACTTAATTTTAACAATATGCACTAATGATGTCACCAGAAAGAAAAACAATATTCCATATAATGCAGGTAACGAGAAAAGAAGATAGCAAGTCCAAGGCATACAAAGATTTATTTGTCTTAAAGAGAAGAATCAATATACTAACTGTTTTCCCAAGTAAGGTTTCAGTAATTGGCTCTCCAAGCTTCCTCTGTTGTATGGAAATTTGCAGTTCATTCTGCAAGAAGAATATTTTTTGGCTCCAAAAGATTTAACAGCCTTTTGATCAAAACAGGAGGGAACTTTTAGTTTTCAAAATGGAAGGTGGCATACTTGCTTTCGGAGGAGACCCAACATTAAATATATGGCCATTTCTGCGCATGAAGCAGAATTTCCTGTAGCATGACTTTGGATCCTAGCAACTTTGATTCCGTGCTTGGTGGCAGCTTCAACATCAACGCCTAGCTTGTTGAAATAGGTGAGTAAAGGGGGTTGAAGCACGGAGAGAGTAAATTGGGGAAGTAGAGAAAGTAGTACCTTCGATACCAACACCATACTGCATTATAAGCTGCATCCGAGCTGCACGAGAAATAATATGTGAATCAAGCTTCATGCTTTTAACTATGCAGACGTGATAGTTGGGAATTGCTTGGGGCACATGTTCGAGAGGGAGAACATCAACCTACATAGATATTACTATTAAGATATACAGTAGTAGTAGTATATGAGATGAATAAAGGAAGGTATCGTAGGAGCGACCTTGATAAATGAATGGCTCTGCAAATATTGTGTCGTATATTCATGGGAAGCAGGGAAATGGGGTCCGCAAAAGAGAACACGAGTGATGCGTTGTTCCCCAGCAGCAGAAGCGTTGGTGTCCATGGGAGGAGTGTGATGACGATGGCGAAAGCGCGGTCGCGTGAGCAGTGAGACCAATTCGCAGCGGATACACGACCTCACCCTCCACGTGCTACTCTGCATCAATATCGATATCGATCCCAAACTATCTTGATATTAATATCAAATTCTTCAACATGAATCTTAGCTTAGGGCTCCTTTATTTCCAGTAAGGAACTTGACTAATATAATATTTGAATTGAATAATGCTGCTGTTAATCTGTTATGTGTCCTCCGGCGGCGCACTGCACACAAAAATTATATTTGTACTAATTAAGTTAAATATATTGTCTTACAGAGCCATATGGGTTTACAACTAACGGGCCGGGCCAGGCCCTAACCTAAGTTACAACTTCTGAAGCCAAGAACTATATATATACAAGAACAGTACAATTATTCCCTCCAAAATAAAAGCAGCGAGGGCGCTAGTATTGAGGAACAACCAGTAACCCTTGTCACGTCAGTTGCGAGTGTCGATAGACATGGAGATTGAACACGAAGAATCACCGGTACCACTACCAGAAGAAGAAGAAGCGAAGGAGCCACCGAGAATCCAGCGGCTGAGCGAGTCAGTGGTGAACCGAATAGCGGCGGGGGAGGTTATCCAGCGTCCTGTTTCTGCAGTGAAGGAGCTGGTCGAGAACAGCCTCGACGCCCACTCCACCTCCATCAACCTCCTCGTGAAGGACGGCGGCCTCAAGCTCATCCAAGTCTCCGACGACGGCCACGGAATCAGAGTATCTCCTTCCCTCTCTCTAATCCAATTTACTAACTAATGTATCAGTCACAACAAAAATGAATTGCTTAACTTGTTAGTTGGAGGACCTGCCAATATTGTGCGAGAGGCACACGACCTCCAAGTTATCTGCGTTCGAGGACTTGCAGTCCATAAAGTCCATGGGCTTCCGCGGAGAGGCCCTCGCTAGCATGACCTACGTCGCCCATGTCACCGTCACCACCATCACCAAAGGCCAGCTGCATGGTTACAGGGTCTCCTATAGAGATGGTCTCATGGAGAATGAACCCAGGCCTTGTGCCGCCGTTAAAGGAACACAGATTATGGTACTCCCAATTCCCATCCTTCTTTCTTTTCCCCCTCAACTTCACTGAGCCTTTTATATCAGTTTTCCTTCAACTTTTGAATGTTGTTGCATGTAAACACGGTATTTTCTACAATATTTGATATTAATAGTTCATTCCTCAATGTAACAGTCAACGTGCAGATTTCACTAAACTATTTGTAATTTTAATTGATGTTTGCGCTTGTGTTATTAGGTGGAGAATCTTTTCTACAACATGGCTGCAAGGAGGAAGACATTACAAAACGCTTCTGATGATTATTCTAAGATTGTCGACTTAATAAGTCGGTTTGCTATTCAGCACATTAATGTCAGTTTTTCTTGCAGAAAGGTTGGTCTTTACCGCCCTAGAACTAGAACTTATATACTGCAATCATCTAAGCCACATTGTAAGTTCCATATACTGTTTGTCAATGTATGTAATTCTTTTGCAATCAGCATGGAGCTACTAGAGCAGATGTCCACACAGTTGCCACATCTTCTAGACTTGATGCCATCAGATCCGTTTATGGCATCTCTGTTGCACGCAATCTGATGAAAATTGAAGCTTCAGACAACAATCCAGCTACTTCAATTTTTGAAATGCAGGGTTACATGTCCAATGCAAATTATGCTTCCAAGAAAATCACTATGGTGCTTTTTATCAATGGTATATGTTATCCATACAACATTAACTGGCGATTTTCAAAATTTTGAGGTGTTTATTGTTTTCAATAAACCCTCTTGTCATTAGCAGTATATGGTGCCAGAGAATTTGTTTCATTAGTTATCATGACATGATTCATTTGAGTCTCATGTTTTTTTTCCCTAATGAAAATACCCTTTTCTTTTGGGTCAAAATGAAAGGGAAAAATAAAGTGTCCTTTACCAGCTCATGTTTTCAACCCTAGACTGGATTAGTATACTAGATGAAGGGAAACTATTAAATGGTAAAGTTAATTGTTAGGTTAACTGGTCTACTTTGAATATCTGAAAAAATGCAAGTATGCATAACTGACAGAGGTATTTACGAAAGTAGCTACAGTCTGTGGGATATTTGGGCCGTTAATAGTATTTTCTTTAATATTTATGAAGTTTATATTTGCTAATAACATAATCTTATATTCAATTTAATATGAGTAAAATATAACTGGTTGCTCTGTCTTTTCTCTTTTGCTATATCTCACTTGTCCTCTCATCTCAGTGTGTTCTAGAAACTTGCACTATTCTGGAGAATATCAAAATTGAATCAGGGAGTTAATTTTATGTTATATATTACTAAGTTTTATTGCTGTGCATTTAAATTTCTTCTTTGGAAAATGTATTTGTATCTTCCATGAGCTACTTGTTTGTAGATTCTCATGAAATTGTTCGTATTCATGTTTTCAGATAGATTGGTTGAATGCTCAGCATTGAAGAGAGCTATTGAAATTGTTTATGCAGCAACATTGCCAAAAGCATCTAAACCTTTTATATATATTTCAATTGTTTTACCACCTGAAAATGTTGATGTCAATGTGCATCCGACAAAGAGAGAGGTAAAACTATCATTAATACTTTGTTTGTCCTAATTAATTAAAGTGTTCCATTTAATTAACTTTTGATGATGATAATATAAGCCTTCTGAACTGCACATGTTTCTCCACACCCATCCTTTGTTTTCCTCTCTTGGTTTCAATTTTTGATAATCTTTTACTTTAGTGTATTTCCGGTAAACGGTTATACTGTAGACCTACTGAAAACATGCAAATGAAACTTCATCATTTTCTTAATCATATTTCTGGATAGGTGAGCCTTTTAAACCAGGAAGTTATCATTGAGAAGATACAGTCAGTGATTGAATCAAGATTGAGGAGTTCCAATGAGACAAGGACATACCAAGAACAGGTATTTTTTAGCATATTGAATTTCATTCTTTCAACTGAAATTAGTGAAAGCAGGTGAAAGTCTTCTGTTTAATCCTCAAGCACTATGATTTGTAGTTATATTATGCCTACAGATTGCTTGGTTTATGCATTTGCAACTTGTCAATTTGGATTTTAATCCCCCCTTTAAAAAAATTGAAGTCATTCTTTAGATGAAGAATTATGATATGTCATGTATGCAGAGTCTGTCTTTTATTTATGTTTTATAAATTACAATCACTCAAAACCTTCATTTTCTTTGCATATTTTGCCTCATGTCTATGTAGACAGCTGATCAATGTTCTCTGTCTCATATTACTAGCAAGGAGGCTAAGCTCATCCCTTTGCCAATGGGTATAAGAAATTCTTCTTCTTTCTTTTTAGGTTATCCTCTGCAACTGTCACTTTTTTTATAATTGATTGATTATCATCATCACTATTATTATTATTATTATTATTATTATTATTATTGTTATTCATGGTAGGTTCAAGATCACAGAAGGTTCCAGTGCATAAGTTGGTTAGAACAGATTCATTAGATCCTGCAGGAAGATTACATGCCTACATCCAAACCAAGCTTGATGGACATCTTGAAAAGAGAGCTACTTTGAATGCAGTAAGGTGATCCGCATTTTCTTCTTGTACCTTTTCCAATATGTAGCAAGCTTCAAGCTAATACTTTGCCTTTAAATTGATTTCTAGATGCAGTGATTTCATAGTCCTTTCTTGATGTTTAACTTTCTTTGAACCCCTTAATCTGCATTTGTTTTTGGTAAATTTTATTACATTCTTTTAGGCTTTGCAGCATTTCATCATTTTATTTGAGCAGGGCCTATTTGCTACCCAAGTGTAGAATCTCAAAGTATCTAAAGTATAAACCTTATAAACTTGATACAACCATTTAGACAAGGATGGAAAGTGTGGGTGGGGGGTTCTATAAATAATAATAGTTAAATTGTCAAACTTAATTCCTTCCCTGCTTCCGCGTATTTGTGTTTAAAGTTTGTTATTTGATTTAGGCTTATTTTCATATTAACGACTTGTAGTTGAGTTTCTATATAATTGTTGAATATGTTTTCTTCTCTTTTTCTTAACATTCTTCTAAGTTCTATCGAATGCTTGGACTTGCAAGAATAATCAAAACCTCCTTAGATAATTGAATTGAGAGGAATATATAAGCTATGGGCTCTCGAATTTCCCCCTTCTCTTTCTGTCTCATATATAAAGCTTTTTAGTTTGAATTAGGTCCCAATCCTTCTATGTGACAAAGAAGTTGTGTTGTCCCTTCTTAGGAACTCAATTCGACAAAGAAGGAACCCAAAAGATTCTACAGATCTAACTAGCGTCCAACAGCTTCTTGATGATATCAATAGCAACTGTCACCCAAGTTTGTATCTACCTTACTCATAATAATGACTCCATTTTGTGATGTATGTTGATGTAAAAAATGTTTCACTGGGTATCAACTTTATAGGCATGATGGACATTGTAAGGCACTGTACATATGTTGGAATGGCAGATGATGTTTTCGCTTTGCTGCAGCATAATACTCATCTTTATCTTGCTAATGTCGTAAACTTGAGGTAGGCATGTGTTTTTTTAAAGTATATGTTAAGTAACTTTTATAGCATATGAATGTTGAAACAAATTTGATTTAAGGTTTTCTTGTGAAACCCTTATAAAGTATGATTTGATATGTTTCCAGATTGTGATACATAGTTTTTGACCATGCTACTAGAGATTTACTAGTTTATGATCAATTAAGTCAGATATATAAAATTGTTTATGGGCCTTTACCTAATACTTTAAGCTCAAAGGGTCAAAGGGAGTGGTATTTGATGCTCTGTTTAATTATTTGCAGCAAAGAGCTTATGTATCAGCAAGTTCTTAGCCGTTTTGGCCAATTCAATGCTATACAACTAAGTGATCCAGCCCCCTTGAAAGAGTGTTGGTTTTAGATCTGTGCCAGTTTTATGAATGCTACAATATATTGTGCAACCATATTTGCCTATCATAGTTCCCTATTGAATCCTTGTTGTTGATATAAATATGGGTATTTCTTTCCCTTTGCTTCAGATGAACACAGAACTGCTGAAACAAAAGGCTGAAATGCTGGACGAGTATTTTGGAATTCATATTGACAAACATGGAAACATTTCTAGACTTCCTGTGATACTTGACCAGTATACACCTGACATGGATCACATCCCTGAGTTTGCTCTTTGCTTAGGCAATGATGTAGGTTATAGCCCTTCCCCCTTCCTCCAAGTATCTCCTCTATTTTCACCTGTTTATGGAAAATTATCTTATTTCCTTTTCTCAGTATTTTCTGAACCATCAATATTATTATCAGCTGTTACTTCAGTTTATACAATCAAAAGATTGTAGCATCTATGAATTTGTTGTTTATTTTGATAACATTCTTTGTAATAAAGTGCATTCCTCTTCATCCTTTTGTTATTCCATTGAATTCATTGCCAGTTGAATGTAGTCGATAGTGTTTGTCGATCATATCTATTTTTTTTCCTCACCAGAGCATGCTGAAACATTGTCATATATGTTTTCGCAATAGGTTAATTGGGAAGATGAAAGGAATTGCATTCAGGCAGTTGCGGCTGCTCTGGGAAATTTCTATGCAATGCATCCACCAATGTTACCCAATCCATCTGGCAAGGGTTTGCTTTTTTATAAGAAGAGGAAAATGCTCGATAGTTGTGCGGAGGGGAATACCTGTGATGTTGGTATGACTTCACACTTGTTCTTTCTGGATGACCCACGTCCACTGATGCTTTGTAATGTAAAGAAAAATAAAATCTGCTGAACAGTGTCTTTTGGACAACTGATTCCTTTTGGAAGTGTTTGAGGTTTAAGTGGTTTCACATAGCAGTTGTTAAATCATATCAGCATGCAAATATGTGCCACATGACAATACTATCCCGCATTTTATACCTTGCATTTTCTTCCATGTCTCATGCATTATCATAGAACAAGGTCTCCTCTAACGAAGACCCAATATCCTCCTTGTAGAGTTTAGGTCTATAGGAGATGCTGACCATTAATAAATACCTTGATCAGTCTATATTGCGAGTCTTATACCATACTACTGTTTTAGGAGGCTTCTTTAGTTGGTGGTTATGATGAGCTTCCCTGCTTATCAGTTAGTGCTAGTTGGTAGATGACACAACACTTGACAGTCAGTATAAGAGCAATGTCTAGTTTGTTTACTTTCAAATAACCCAACTTCCTTACCGGCCTCCTATATCTGGGTCATAGGTGAACAAACAAAACAGCGAGGAGTGAAATATTGTTTTGATAAATGTTATTAGAGATTTATGTCCAAATGATCTTAGAGTTTGATATTTGTCACCCTCTGTTCAAATTGAAAATTTGATTACACCGGCCTTCACCCCATTTAAAATTCAGCCTAGTTCAAATTTTCTTTCAAATTCAATCTGGTTTAAAATTGCTGGTTCCTAATTGGGATTTGGGAAGAAAAAATGAAAGCTATCATTACAAAATAATCTTCTTAGGGAGGTGTCTTGTGAATTGTGATGTTGACATGGCTATGAATTTTATTCTTCCATTATTTGTGCAAGTTTCTGCTTATTTTTTTTTAAGCTCCAATCTACGTTGTGGTCAGGGAGTGACGTGATCAATGATAAAGTTGAGCAAGAACTGCTTTCTGAAGCTGAGACTGCATGGACACAGCGTGAATGGTCAATACAACATGTACTTTTTCCTTCCATGAGACTCTTTCTAAAACCACCTGTCTCTATGGCTACAGATGGAACCTTTGTTCGGGTAATATACATACTTTTTTTTATTTAATAATTCAATAAATGATATCTATTGATCATCGTTAGCATTTACGCCATGCAAATTTCATCCTCCATAGGTCACTACCGCAAGAAGTATTTCCTTTTTTTTTTTCATTTTAAAGAGCCACACAATGATACTTTTTATTAACTGAACAACAGATTTGTTTAGTGTTAATAATTTTATTTTGTATTTTTAATGATAAATTCATGTTTTAGAATTGAAAATATAACGTCATAATTGTTGTTGTGTGGCCTAATTTTCCTATTGGTTGAATGAGCCAAGAACTAATTATTGATAGATGATCTTTGTGATGTGAAGAAACGTACAATTCAATCTTAGAAAAGGAATTTCACTACTGCCATTATCTATTTCGTTTATTGATATTTTGTGTCTTTAAACTTTATGCAGGTAGCTTCATTGGAGAAACTGTACAAGATTTTTGAAAGATGCTAGGCAACCATATGGATTGTTGTTCTCTGCGATATCCTCTTTAATATTGTGCTCTTGTGAATATGTAACTATAGTATTCAGGGAGCTCGTCCCAAAGATTTCCTTGGTCTGGTGATTCTGAATCATGTTTCTTGTAAAGTACTTTCGAATGTAAAAGACATTTTGAGAACAATTGAATTGGATGTGTTCTTGTGTATTACTTTCGTGTCATTGCAGCCAGCCAGCCAGCCAGCCACGAACGATTCTGATATCCTGCTTTGTGGTCATTCTTCGAGCAGCCAATCCTAATGTTGGATAAATACTTTCGGTTTTGTTATGCAGCCAACGTTTACCATTGAATTTTGTTGATATATATAAGGATTGACCAAGGATTCCTTTGTTTGAAGTAAGGAACTTTCTTAGAATGTAAAATGTAAATATAATATCCCATCACACACCGTGTAATGTACAAAAATCGATTGGCTTTGCTGAATGTGTCTCATTAATATACTCAAATTTTTAGATTATTCCCAAATCCCGATCAGTAACTTACTTCTATCAAGTATCGTGGATCAACGACATAATAGGTTGTAACCTGAAAGTAATTTGCAGTTCAGCTTTAGCGGGTCGTGAAATTGTAAGGGAACATATTTGGTCAGATGGAATGAAGGGAGAATTTGGGTGGATCGCCTCACAACTTCTAAATGTTGTGTGGGTTCGAATGAAACGATACTCCCAACAGGGTACGGAGGCTCTATATTCTACACTAGGAGAAATGCATTTCCAAGAGAAAATAAGTGTAAAGGAAGATGACGGTTTAACAAACGCAACAATGACTGAAATATGTGTTTGTTTTGTTTTGGTACACGAAATAAGCTTGCAGTATCACTATTTGAAATATGTACAAAAAGATGATGGAGGCAGGCAGCGATCAGGAACCACCGTGGCGGAGATAGAGTACTGATCTATAAAGGGCAGCGACGTGCAGGAAACAGATGAGCACAATGAGCAGATCATCCAAGAGTCCAACTATTCCTAATATCCCTGCCAGAAATGTGACATAATATAAATGACAGTTACTATCTACAAAACAGAAAGAAATAATTTCTTTTAATACCTTCTGGAATGATGTCTATAGGGCTGATGATGTACACAACACTTAGTATCATCTGCATAAACAAACAAGACTTGGCTTGAGATCAAGACCAGAAAATCGCATCGAATTTGGTAAAGAAGATACGATATGATACTTAACAGCAATGTAGACGCGAGCTCGAATGACAAGTGGAAGGGATCTGCGAGGATCGGAGAAGTCCCGGAGAAGCCGACGCAGTAGGAATGGAAGATCTTGCAATCGCTGAAGAAGCCCGCCCTCACGCTCACCGAACAAGCGATTGTATCTCTGGATCTTGTCAAGAGCGTTAGCAACCTCGGGGTCATGGCGGTGGCTGAGGGAGTCGTCGGTGGGGACGAGGAGAGTGATAGGACGGCGGCAGAGGGGGCACTTGCAGGGCTGCACGGCGGATCCGTGGTGCCAGACGAGCATGATGCAGTTGGCGCAGAACCAGTGACAGCAGTTGGATTGACACGGAGTGTTGAAGTTCCCATGGCACACCGAGCACATATCGTTCGCAGGAGGACCAGGACCCTCCATTCTCTCTTCTCTTCGCCTTCCCTTTCTTTTCCTACGCTACAACTTCAACCGCCTCTCCCCTTTCACCTAATTCCGATCCTTTCTAACAGTTTTCTTTATAATATTTCTTTCTTTTATACTTGGCCTGTTGGCCATTAGGCTTAGCTCATTTTCCTCCCATCCTTCCTTGTGAACACTACGGATTTTTTTTTTCCCTTCAAAGTATGCTCATCTTAGGATTTTCTAAATTGTAATCTACTAACTAACTAATAGTAATAAGCCCATATTAACCAAGTTGGGTTGGTCTAGTGGTTAGCTCATTAGTCCGCTTAAGTAAGTGTCGGGAGTTCGAATCCCGCCTTGTGCATGCAGCAATTCATCGGGCAGCGACAAACCCTTAAATAGAATACCGCGACGGATTAGTCCTTAACCTATCAGGTTGGAGGATATGGTGCAAAACAAAAAAAATATGGGCTTTTTTTTTAGCCATTGTGGACTCTTTGTTTTTGTACATGACTGTCATTATGATATGTTTCGTTGTTGTTTATGTTGGCCTCTGTCTCATATGTCGCATCTTACCCAAATACATTGCTAAAATGGTGCAAAAATAGAAAGGACGAACATATATAATCAATCCTCAAGTCAACGGCCAGGGGTGGAGCCTTGTTGATCGGAAGGGACAATGGCCCAAGTCCAAACTTTAATTTTTAATTATATAAAATTTTAGTTTAACATCATTTTAGTTGATCAACTGGTCAATTTATTTGTCGTTTAAATTTTGTATTTACAATAATTCATTGATCAACGATTTTCATTACAAAATTAAGTGTCGGTCTTTTTCTTAAAATTCAATCTAATTTCGTCCTTGTGCACACATGAACTCATTTATCTCATTATTTTTGAAAGAGTAGGAAATCGGGATTCACTATATATTTTTTATAATATAATGTCACACTTGTCTTATTATATGGTACATGCCGTTTTTATTTAAAGTATATATAAATGGACCATGATCATTCTTTTATATTTTTATTGTTTTCTTAATGGAATTGTAGAAGAAAATAAAATGTTGGGTTTCATTTCCAAGTTTCCTGTCCTGTGCCTGGTAGCTTATATAGCGTTTAATTAAAGAGCAAAATGCTAAAGCAGGAGTATACAATCTCCAATGCATGGCATCAAGATCACTACTGCTTATGCCAATGTGTTTCAAGTTACTCTAATACTATACTGTGTTTGAAAGAATAACTAATGTAGGTACTAGTTGTAGTAGAGGGATCCGGGGAGTAAAATGTTTGAACAATTCAACAAGCGAAGGCTTATTTACCGTAAGAATATGATATGATGGAGAAGAGTATTAAATTAAAGAAAGAAAAGTGATAGGCAGTCCATACGTTTTGCAAGCTAAGTGACACATAAGGAACCGCATTATTGTCGGATCTTCTAGATCCGATCTTCTGAAGTTGCTCCCATTTTGTCGCTGAAACAATTAGTGAGTTCCTAGCTCAATTCACTGAAGTACAGCACTACTAGTATACTATATACACTTGAATTGTGGCCATCTGGCATTACACGTTTACATTATCGTCATAATTTCTTACCTAAACATTATTCTCTCCCACACCCTCGGAACCATGACTAATTCAGCAACGAACTGATGCACCATTATTTAAATGGGCTGAATGTTGACTACCATCCAGGAATATTTAATTCCATTTCCTTTACCATTCTTGGACAAACCCGGAGAATATCGAAGGAGATATCACTTGGAGGCAGCTTTACTAATGGTATACTATTCTCATCCAATTATTGTAGTAATTCTTCGCTCTTAAGATTCATTATTAATTATATTATACTAATTCTCAACGTATATACCCATGGAACAAACGGTTCAGGAGAATGCGGGTGAGAACGAAGGAAACAATGCTAATGCTAATAATGATGAAAGGGGTTCTAGGGACGCAAAATGGTGGTGTTCGACTTTCCACAATGTGACTGCCATGGTTGGCGCTGGAGTCCTTGGCTTGCCATTTGCTATATCCCAGCTTGGATGGTAATTAATATTAGCTAGGGATATGTATGTGTGTGTGTGATTTTTTTCTCTATATATATATATATATATATATATATATTTTTCTCTTGTTATTATAGGATTCCAGGTGTAACAGCAATCATGTTGTCATGGCTTGTGACATTCTATACACTGTGGCAACTGGTGGAGATGCATGAAATGGTTGCGGGGAGGAGATTTGATCGATACTATGAATTGGGAGAGCACATGCTTGGGCCTAAGCTGGGATTCTGGTTGGTGATGGTGCAACAGCTGACCGTACAGATTGCGTCCACCATCGTGTATTGCGTGACCGGCGGCAAGTCACTGAAGAAGTTTTTCGATCTCTTGGTTCCCGGCTGGAGTGGCGTCCGTCAGACATTCTACATCCTCTTCTTTATCCTCCTCCAGTTTCTGCTCTCACAGACTCCTAACTTCAATAAGCTTAAACTAGTTTCCATGCTCGCTGCCCTCATGTCTGTCTGGTAGGTAATGGGCATAATAAATATATATTATATATATGTATTGGTTCAGTAGGTCTCGATTATACCGACGTTGCGTGCGTGCATGCAGTTACTCGACGGTAGCAGTGGTGACGTCAATAGTAATAGGGGTGCGTCATCATCCTAGTCATTATGGAGTTCGATCTGACACCGTTGCGGGAATGACATTTGATGTGTTCACAGCGCTTGGGACCATAGCATTTGCGTTTGCGGGGCACAGCGTGGTGTTAGAGATCCAGGCGACGCTGCCGTCAACGGAGGAAGTACCGTCGAAGAAACCAATGTGGCGAGGCGTGGTGTCTGCATACTTGATAGTTATTTTGTGCTATATGGCAGTAGCAGTGTCTGGGTATTGGGCCTTCGGAAGTGCCGTTGAAGACGATGTCCTCATCTCACTTGAGCACCCCGCCTGGGTCATTGCCGTTGCTAATTTAATGGTCTTCGTTCATGTCATAGGCAGCTTCCAGGTACATACACCTTCAACTTCCTTCCTTCCTTCAATTCCCATATATATACCCCTCTACCTACCTACTTAGCAGCTAATTCATTATCAAGGTTTTTGCTATGCCCGTTTTTGATACCATTGAGTCGCTCCTCGTACGAAAGTACAACTTCGCTCCCTCCAGGACTCTTCGCCTCGTTTCTCGAAGCCTTTTCGTCGGTAACAACCCACTACTTTCATCAACTCTTTTTATTGCATTATATTTAAATATTAACCTCCCTTTTGTTATCTTTGCAGCTCTTGTGGGGTTTATTGCCTTATGTGTTCCATTTTTTGGAGGATTGTTAGGCTTCTTTGGAGGACTCGCATTTACATCAACATCATATATTGTGAGCTTTAACTTAATAATGTATAACTATCAAACTAAATTTCTCTTATCACTATATCCTAACCCAAAAATATTGGATCCATACAGATTCCGGGTGTATTGTGGCTTGCTGCCCCAAAACCAAAGCACTATAGCAAGGTCCATTCTTATGTATCAGTGGTACTACTTTTCACACTCAATTCATTCAATGCTCATTCTTCATGGAAATAATTTATACCGTATATTCCAATCTTACCATTTCTTCTTGTCACAGGTTTGCATTACTATTGGTCTTTTCATAGCAATTACTGCACCCATCGGAGGAGTGCGAACAATCATTCTTTCCATAAAGACGTATAAATTTTTCTCCTAAACCAAGGATCCGTAATCTTAGCTAATTTTATTCTTTATTTCTTTTTTTTATGCTATACAATATTTCTTTTTTAGAATATTAATTATTTTGATGGATATCTATATGATATTATCAAAAAATAGATATCTTAAGTCACCAAAAAAAAAATAGATATCTTTTAATTTTTTTCCTAGCTAGAATGTTTCGTAAACATATTAGGTAGGTGCGATGATTTTTCTTTGTTAATGAATTCGTAGAATTTTTTGTACCTACGGATTCATGGTCAATTTGTAAATTATTATTTAAATATTCTATATATGTTAACTATGAATGTTGTCCCGATAGTAATAATATTTAGCTGTTCCAATTCATGTTAAGGAGTTTACTATCTTTTAAAGTAATAATGTGTAAGAGACAATACAAAATTGATCTAAAATAATTTAAAATTATTTTATTTTATATTTTTAATTATTGTTGAAATGTAATTAAATAATATTATATTTGATCCGTGTCTAATAACTCGAACCAACGTTATACCTTAAATCAGCTAAGCCAAAGTCAGTTGCACCAAATAAGAAATATTCGCGCTATACCTCAACTCATATTCTAGGAAATCTCAAGATCTCAACAAACACACTCGTTCAATCATAAATAAGATGCTGCAAGTGACATAAGATAGATAACGAACACACACAAAACAGAACTAAAAAAGCTATTATTATTGTTATTTTTTTTTATCACGAACTGTCTTAAGTATTGGAGTCCTTTTTGCGGGTTCTCCACATTGTTCGGACGAGAAAGGAACTTGAGGTGTAGCACATAGGAGAAGGATAAATTGGTAGGACCATTGCTGATGACGCCCCACCTGCTCTTCATCTTAATATTTTTTGCAGGACCATTGCCGATGACGCCGTACCTCGGACTCTTCCTCCCACTCATGATAAATTGGTAGCCATAAATGCTACCCTCCTCGCTGAGGTTAAAAGGATGTCCGAGCTCCTAGAGTCAACCCACAATGGAAAGTCCAACGCCAAGGACCCTAAGAACACGACTTCAAATGTCACACAATCTCAGGAATTAAGTTTTTAGGAGATCACCCCGTCAAAAGAAAAACTCACTATAGACAATTTTTTCGAAAAATATTGTCAAATTTCAGATGTCGAAGAACTTTGTGTTGCCTACCACACTCAAGTCGTATGAAGGACTCGGAGATCCCCGTATCCATATTAAGAAAATTCAATCCATGATGTTCTTTAATGGTGCCTCTGATCCTATATTTTGTTGATCTTTTCCAACTTTTTTAGACAGTACTGCTTTAATCTGGTTTTCTAAGATACCTGCAGGTTCAATCTCTTGTTTCGAAGAACTGGCAGGGTCTTTTATCGAATACTTCACGGCTTCAAGAATATACATCATGGGTCTGACTACCTTAGCACTATCAAGCAAGGTCCACATGAAAGCCTAAAAGACTATATGATGAGGTTTGCCAAAGCAACAATGGAGATATCTGACCTCAGTCTTGAGGTGCACCTGCACGCACTAAAGAGCGGCCTCCGCCCCGATAAGATCCAAGAGACCATTGCTGTCACCAAGCCGAAAATATTAGCATAATTCAGAGAGAAAGTTGCGGGTCAAATGGAGATCGAGAAATTCCGTGAAGCACGGCAGATAGAGAAGCAACAACCTTGCCGAGATGAAGAAAGATAACCAAGGTCATAGACCAGCAAGGAGCTTAAAAAGCCTTTCAAGCTAACCCCAAAGTTTGACTTCTACACCAAATTCAATACAAAAAGGGAGGATATAATCAAGGAAATCCTTTATAACAAACTCATAAAGCCACCGAGCAAAGCAGGTACCTATCAAGACCAAAAGTATGTGGACAAAATCAAGCACTGCACGTTCCACCAGAAGTTCGGTCATACCACTGATGAATGCGTGGTGGCCAAAGATTTGCTAGAGAGACTTACACGACAAGAACTATTGGATAAATACATCAGCAGTAGGATGCAACGAGATTCATCAATCTCGGCAACGACAGAACATTAGACAACAAACACCAAAAAGGACCAATGGCAGCATAATCAATCCCACCCACTTAATTGATTATCAATTACATATCAGGAGGATTTGCATGTGGTGGAAACACAAGATCGGCTAGGAAAAGAAGCTACCGGACCATGTTTACATTACAAGACGACACACTGTCAAAAACATCTACTTTCCCCGTTTTGTAGATCACATTTGCAAATAAAGATTTTTAATGCGAAACCCCTAACCTCGATGACCCTGTAATAATCTCAATGCCAATGTCATGTTCTTATCCACATTAAAAAAGATGCAACTAAACGACAAGGCGCTGCAACCATCCTCCGGCGAATTGGTCGGGTTTTCTGGGGAAAGATTCCCCGTAACAGGTTATGTTTAGGTGAGGACGACCTTAGGGGAGTATCCTCACTCAAAAACTTTAGATATCTGGTATTTAATTGTCGATTGCTTTAGTCCTTATAATATTATCCTAGGTAGACCATCTCTAAATGCTTTCAGAGCTATAATCTCCACAATTCATTTGTGCGTCAAGTTTTTCTTGCAAGACAGAACCATAGCAACAATATATTCACATAAAAAGGAAGCAAGACAATGTTACAATGCAGGCCTTAAAATGTAACAAATGCCGATACCAAGGATAAATTCGGTCTACAATACCAACGATATACCAGATCTAGCCGAACTAGATCCTCAGCTCAATCACGAGCAACGACCTGTTCCAATAGATGACCTGAGTGAGGTGAGCATTTCTAACAGCAAAAATCAGGACACTAACATTGGTTTTGCTTTATCTGCAGGGTACGTGAAACAAATCACCAACTTACTCCAGGCAAATGCCGACCTGTTCGCTTGAACCCCTACTGACATGTCGGGGATAGACCCAAAAGTCATATGCCACAAACTCGCTTTGGACCCTAAAGCTCGTCCAGTAAAGCAGAAGAAGAGACATTTAGGAAAGGAACAAATAGATGTAGCCGTCAAAGAAACACAAAAGCTATTAAGTGCGGGTTTCATTCAGGAAATCTGCTTCACATCCTAGTTAGCAAATGTGGTGATGGTAAAAAAGAATTCGGGAAAATGGCGAATGTGTGTGGACTTCACCGACCTAAACAAGGCCTTCCCAAAAGACTCTTATCCATCGTCGTGCATTGACAAGCTTGTCGAAAATATTTCTGGTTACAAAATATTTAGCTTTATGAATGCATATTTGGGCTATAACCAGATACTCATGCACCCTTCAAATGTCGACAAAACGGCCATTATAACCGAGCATGGGAATTTCCGTTACAAAGTCATGCCTTTTGGCCTCAAAAACACATACGCTACCTACCAACATTTGATAGACAAGGTTTTTTAGAACCAGATCGGAAATAATATAGAAGTGTACATAGACGATATGGTCGTCAAATCTGAGACCGAAAAAAGTCACCTGTCCGATCTCAAGGAGGTATTCGATCAACTAAGAAAGTACAACATGCGCCTAAATCCTGAAAAATGTGCTTTTGGGGTACAAGGGGGAAGTTCTTAGGATTCATGTTAACCTACAAAGGAATTGAAGCAAACCCTGACAAGTGCAATGCGGTCATATAGATGAAGTCGCCAACAATGATCAAAGAGGTACAACAATTGACAGGAAGACTGGTGGGCTTGTCAAGATTCCTACCAACGATGGCAGCAAGATCAACCCATTTCTTCAACACATTACGGAAGTCAAACAAATTTGAATGGTCGGATAAGTGCGAGGTAGCCTTCACCAAGTTCAGGAAAATCATATCATCACCTCCGATATTGAGAAAACCAACACATGGTAACCCACTATATGTATACCTTTCAATTTCTGCTAACTCAATTTCATCTGTTCTTGTAACAGAAGCAAGTCGGGAGCAGCACCCAGTCTACTTTATCAGTAAAATTTTACAGAACGTAGAAACTCGATGCCAAACCATTGAAAAACTTGCCTATGCTCTGGTAGTTACAACACGACGCCTATGGCACTACTTTCAAAGCTACAAGGTCATAGTACGAACCAATCAACCACTGCGGCAAGTGTTAACACGACCTGATCTTCCAGGAAGATTAACAAAACAGTCCATCGAGTTATCCGAACACGATATCAACTACCAAGCTCGGGGATCACTAAAATCCCAGGTACTAGCCGATTTCATTGCAGAATTCACCTCAACATGGGAAGTTTATCCATAATGGGAGCTATATGTGGATGGTGCTTCTAACAAAGACGGTGGGGGAGCAGGAATTGTTCTCAAAGACAAAGAGGGAGTCTCTGCCAAGCAATCAATAAAGTTCATGTTCCCAGTAAGCAATAACCAATCCGAGTATGAAGTACTTCTGGCCGGCCTATGATTAGCCAAAGAGAGTGGAATTCAACACATTAAAGTCTATTGTGACTCCCTCCACGTCGTTCAACAGGTAAATGGCATTTTCGAGGTACGTGAGCCTTTATTAGAACAATATTTAACACAAGTGCAACATTTAGTCCAGGGATTTCAAAATTTTCAAATCACACATGTTCATAGAAATGAAAACAATAGGACTGATATATTATTCAAGTTAGCTGCTTCAAGAAAAATAAATACATCATCGAAATTGTTACAAATAACCCTAGAACGACCTAGTATAGGCAACAACCTTGTTCTAAGTTTATCACAGGTAGAAGACTAGAGAGCTTAATATGTTAATTTTCTAAAAAATGGAACGATACCAACAACGGAGAATAATCCAAAGGTCTTCAAGAAAAAAGTAAGCTACTTCACCATCATTGGAAACGACCTCTATAAACGGGGGTTTTCCTGGCCTCTGCTTAAATGCTTGGGGGACGAAGACACTGCAATGTCAGAAGCACACGAAAGCATTTGTGGAACACACATAGGTGGCCGAAGCCTTGTAGCAAAGTTACTAAGAGCGGGATATTATTGGCCTTCACTAAAGAAAGATTGCATGAACAAAGTTCAATGATGTAATAACTGCTAAAAGTGTGCACCAATAATTCACAACCCAGCCGAGACCTTGCACACATCGGAGATCGGATGGCCATTCCACAAATGGAGGCTGGACATCCTCGATCCTTTTTCGGTATCACAAGGCCGGGTAAAATTCCTACTTGTAGCAATTGACTATTTTACAAAGTGGATACAGGCTCAACCACTCATCAAAATAACATCGAACAAGGTACAAAATTTCATTTGGAAATTTATTATATGCCGATATGGATTACCTATGGACATTGTTACTGACAACGGTAGGCAGTTTACTGATAAGAAAATAGCATCTTTTTTACAAACCTTGAACATAAATCATCATTTTTCATCGGTCGAGCACCCACAGACTAACGGGCTTGCCGAGGCAACTTATAAGACCATTTTGCAGGCATTAAGGAAAAAGTTAACTCTAGCCAAAGGATAGTGGGCCGAGTTAATATCAGAGATACTTTGGGGATAGAACACCATCCCCACAAAGCTCGACTAAGAAAACGCCTTTCAAATTGGTGTTTGGATCCGATGCCATGATCCTAGTAGAAATAGCCCAAGGATCAATCAGAACCAATCATTTTGACAGAGAGGCGAATGACCAAATGAGGAAAGCCGAGGTGGATACAATAGAAGAAGTACGATAAGATGCAAGGATACGGCAAGAAGTGATGCAGCTCATGGTTCAGCGCAAGTACAACAAAAAGGTCAAACTACAGCCACTACACCAAGGAGACCTCGTCCTCAGACGACTTGAAGACTTCCGAAAACCCCCAGGACAAGGCAAGCTCGCTACAAATTGGGAATGTCCTTTCTGAATTTCACAGGTTCATGGTCGAGGAGCGTACTCCCTACAAACTCTATAAGGGTTAGACTTACCAAGTACATGGAATATTTCGTCATTACGCTTGTACTTAAGGGTGGCAAGCGGGGAAGCCCGCCCCGCCCCACTTAGTGAGGCAGTTCTAAAATCCCACCCCCACCCCGCCTAACTGCGGACTGTCGGGCTAAACCCGTCAAATCTCTTTTTTTTTTACTATTAATAATTAAATAATATATATAATTTTACAATCATTTTAATAAATTTATAATTTCTAAAATCATAAAAAAATTATAATTTTTATATTCACAAATATTAAAGTCTATGTATTTATAAATATCTAATAAACATAATTATACACAAAGTTTTCATCCAAAATATAATTATAAATATTATCTCCAAAGTAAAATAAACATAATCCAAAATATAATTATAAATATTGTCAACAAAGCAAAATAAACATAATCCAAAATATTCAATTTTCATCTTCATTCTCTTGTAAGTCGGGTTGGGGGAAGTTGAGTTTTGGCAAAAAAATTGCAAAATTACCCCATTGCAAAAAAAAAAAACATTAAGCCTAGCGGGAAAACCCGACCCGCCTTGCCAAAACCCACAGTTTAAGCGGTGCGGGTTAGGCGGGCTTTTGCTATTTGGCGGTCCCAATTTTTCAGCCCGACCTGCCTTTTTGGCGGGTTACGCGGGTCGAGCCGGCGGGTTTAGGTCTGTTTGCTACCCCTACCTGTACCACACTTAAACATTTGTATGCATTTTTAAGGTCGGGAGGTACTCTTTTTCCTACCACCAAAGTTTTTTCAAAAAAAAGGTTTTACTCGGAGAGGTTTTAACGAGGCCGACCACTTCAAATCTACCAAGCATTATTCAGTTTATCAATTTATACATTTTATCTAAACAAATATTCTATCTACCATACAGTAGAAATGCAACTAAAATAGCAACAAAACACGATGCAATGACATATAAGGTCATAGTCATTTTTTACAAAAGGAGTTCAGATAAACAGAACAAAAGTCTAATCATCAAATCCAGACAAAATACAAACTAAAGTCGAAATTCATTTATCAACTGCATCTGTAGTCTCATCTTGGACCTCCCCCTCAGGCTCATCATCAACCAATTGGCCATTCACAAATAAGATGTTGCGAGTGACCTAAGATAGATGACGATCACGCACAAAACAGAGCTCAAAGTCCATTGCTATTATTTTTTTTTATCACAAACTGACTTAAGTATCGAAATTCTTTTGCAGATTTTTCACATTACTCGGATGAGAAAGAAGTTCAAGATGCAGCACATAAGAAAAAAACAGTGCTATTCTAACTGTCACCGACCTATACCTCAGAATCCAACTCCAGACCGGAATAATATTATATATATATAATTATAAATATTAAATATCTTGTATTCCTATCATTACTGTTTTTAATTATAATTACAGTTTGTTGATTTGTAGCACTTGGACGTAACTGGCATATCACATAACCTTACCCATTGGCGTTCCTCATAATGTGGCCAACATTTTTAGGAAAATATAGTCACCGGGGGCAAGGGGCTTATAAATTCAAATGTTTTCAATGCTTATCTAGTTATGTCAACATAAGTGTTTAAAAGAGATAACTAAGAATGGTAATAAGTAAGGTAAGGTAGGGTTTGGAGTTAATTCTAATTTTATCTGCGAATTAAAATTTTTATATAAATTTAATTATATTTTATCTGCGAGTTGAGAATATCTCAACTTTAATCCTATCTGTTATTAACTTATGAGTATTTAATCCTACCCACAAATTATAAAAGAGATGCAACATTATTATATAACTTGCTGATAATTTAAAATAAAATTGACTTTTTTGTAAAAAAAATATTAAATTATCAAATAATAATATTTTTTTAATGGTTAAAAATCTTTTGTATTTAGTAAAAAATCTTTAATTTAACAACTACTTGAAACATATTTTTATATAAGTATACAACATGGTGAAAACTCAGGTGAAGTCGACTTAATGTGAAGTTGATACTTAAGAGCCGTTAGATGATTTTACTGATTTGACTAAATTTTTATCCAACGGCTCTCACGTATCAACTTCACGTGAAATCGACTTCACCTGAATTTCCACCATACAACATATAAATATATAGAGTGCGAATTAGTAATTCTATCCTATCCACCCTGTACGAGAATCCTATTCGCACCTTATTTTCTCTGTTGCGAATCGGGTTGACACCCGTACCCACCGAATAGTCGGATTGTGAATAGTGTGGATGTTGACACCCCTAGGGATAACTCAATTCCAAACCAACTGGATAATAATTGAAATAAGAATGAGAACTTGATCCATCAAGTGCACACGAGACGACAACACAGATTCACAGATAGGTAAGGGTGTGGCCAAAACATGTCGTTGTGGTGCTCCCCTTACAACTTTCTTCCCCGTTCTTCATCTTCTCCCAATTGCATTGGCTTAGCAACTCCAATTCTCTTCTCCTCAGACTTCAAACCTCTCCAAGTTCCCTCCCCTTCCCAGAGATTCAGAGTTGCAGCTAAATCGAACTCGGGAACGGAGCCGTCTCCCCCCACAAACACAAGCTTTCTCGCTTTTCTATGTCCTCTGCTCAAGCTTTTCTCTGTAACTTCACTCCACTCACCCTGATAATACCCTTATCCTTATGCTTTGTTCCTTCAATGACATGTTGTAATGTTGTTGCTGTCTCTTACACATTCGCAGGGAGGAGATCCTTCTAAACAACGCAATTTCACTTTCGAGGTCAACAATCCCACTTCTTCCTCCCTATTTCATTTTCACGTCCAAAATTTAATTCATATGTCGAATGGCAGGTGGCAACATCTTCCTTGGCTACCCTCTCAAGATTTCCATGGGGAACAAAATCCAAACGTCACACTTCACTCAACACTCCCGTCACCTCAAATCTTCCTGTTAATCTGCAGCTTTTTGAATTTGGTATGCTTCTTCCACTTTAGCTACATGTTTTCCAGCAATCCTCACATGCTATTGCTAATAATTTCATTTACTTATACTGCACAACGTTCTACAAGATATTGATTTATTTCTTTTGAGAACATTATATTATTGTTAAGCCCCGCTCTTGGTCTCACACTCTCACTCAATGTTAATATTTACTGTACCAGTTCTCATCCAAACCCTCGTGATTGTTGTGAATTTATCATTAAAGTTTGTACTTGTCCAATATTATATCTTGAAAGCTGAAACATTGTTTGTCAACAGAGGCATGCCCCTTTTGTAGAAGGGTACGGGAGGCCTTGACTGAACTAGATCTTTCTGTGGAGGTTAGCTTCAGATACATCATATGGTCACATACAACTTCCTTTCTTTTTTTTCTATGCACATAGTCACATACACTTACCAGTTACGATCCTGTTTATTAACCGGCCTTGTGTATTCGTTTTCATTAGTTTATGAAGAAAAAGCAAAATCGGTGAAAACACAAAATCCTAGAATTAGAAAACATTGAAATATGAAAACAAACTCTTGACTTTGTTTTCATTAACCTGAACGAGGAATTGCATGAATATAAACATGACCGGCACTCATTTATTTGATTATTGATTTTATTTTATTTTTTTTTTTTGTCAAACAGAGTAACTGATTAGAGCAAAACAGAACGATTTGATACTTCCTTTTTGTATGAGAACTTAATTACTGTCAATGAATTAAAATATTTTTAGTTGAGACTCGAGAGTTGTGACATGACGAAATTGATTAAAGTTCACTTTTATCAATCAGTTCGGCTAATATTAACCCTTTTGGTGATATCAATTCAAATAGGTTTATCCTTGTCCTAAGGGTTCTGTAAGACACAGAGAGGTGGTAAGAAGAACTGGTGGCAAAGAGCAGTATGTGATTCCCCGTGTCATATCATTTCTTATTGGTTGATGATTTTATTGCAGTATAGCTGAATATCGATAATCTAAAAGCAACTTTCAGAGTACCATATGTCTATTATTTTTTAAGCATATGCCCTTTCTTTTTTCTTTTTCCCTTTTTAAAAAAGAAAAAGAAAAAACTTGTTCCAGATGTTCATTTTGATTTCTTTTTATAAATCTTTTGTAGGTTTCCTTTCCTCATTGATCAAAATTGTGGTGTTTCTATGTATGAAAGTGGTACGTGAGGAAGCTCTATCTCTCTTCTTTCTCCAAGTAGTTGCTGCTTATCTTGTATAGCCGCAGTGTCATAAATCACCAACATTTGCGGTGCCTTTAACTGGTTTGAGGAGACCATGTTAACAACTTATTTTTCATCTCCAGATTTCTTGCATGAAGTTTCACTTTTTTTTCTTAGTTGTATTAGTAAATCATATTTACTAATTCAATCCATTGAGTGTTGTATACAGATTTGTGTTAATAGATTTGCTAGGTTACTAAATGCAAGTATGCAACGTAGCCTTTAGCTCGACCTGATTCTGCATGGCTTCTTCCCTTTTATTTAATTCTTCGTGTCTTGTTGTAGGTGATATCGTGAAATACTTGTTTGAGCGATATGGAGAAGGTAGAAGTCCATCATTGGGTTTACTGGAGAGGTATCTGATACAAGAATTGTTTTGGGTGTCATTAATTAGATCTATCAATTTCAAACCGTCGTAGTTATCGATTTACAGTAGACTAGAATATCTTAATTTAATATGTACATGAACGAGTTAAGGTAGTCCCTGAGCAGTGTTTTCCCAGCTCAGGAATACTTTGAGGTTTAACTCGTACATAACAGTGTCTTCCCATCTTGGGCAAATCACAAAGTAACCGTGTAATGATTGTAAGTCTTAATACAAAGAGTTTAAGAGATGCCAACATTTACGAGACTAATTGTACCAATGGTTGCTCCATGGTTTTGACGAGGATAAAATTAAAGTTGGCTTTTTATTTTTTCTATTTATAGGGGTTGTTTGGATTAATTTCTAAGAAAATATTTTTTTCGAGTTAATTTTTTTAAAAAAATCTTATAGAAAAGTAAGAGTAATTTTATGTTCATATAAAAAGATTTTTTTATTTATATAACAATATAAAAGTATTTTTTGTTTATTTATTAACTTCTTAAAAAAATATTTTTTATTTTTTTAGTATTTTTATTTTTACTTTTACTACTAAAAATTTACCACACATTAAAAAATTAAAAAATATATATATTTTTTCATTGGAAAAAAAAATTATCAATTTAACGGCACCGAATAAACACTAAGTTACTCTTGTGCAGCACTATTTTTACTGGATGGATGCCAACAATACTTCGAGCAGGTAGGGGAATGACCCTTTGGGAACGTTCCAGGCTTGACATTCCTCCAGGGAAGTTGGAGCTCTTCTCATACGAAAATAATCCAGTAAGATAATAATTTTCTATCTCTAGTTTGTGGAGGAAATGCAAATGCAGACACTCAAACTTGCTTTTTAGTTTCCACTTGGTCTAGACTGGTATGGAAAGAGAGCTAGTGTTGTTTGACCGTAGTTTCCTTTGTTTAAATTCAACTATAATGGACAGAACACATCCACATATTGTGTTGAAGTTATGGCCTGTTATTATTTTTTATTCTTTTTTTTCTTCTCACAAACTAAACAGATGTAAAATTGCACCCTACAGTATGCACGAATTGTTCGTGAGGCATTGTGTGAATTGGAACTTCCTTACACTCTACAAAATGTTGGAGAAGGATCTCGCCGGATTAAGTTACTTTTGGATGCTTCCGGATCTAAAGAGGTCAGATTTAGATCAACAAAATTGCTTACGAGTTTAACTGAAATGAGATCTGTATGCTTCCAGATTCGTTGGTTGTTTGTTCAAAATTGGAAATTGAAGTTTTACAGTGGACAACCTTAAGCAAGTAGGTGGTTATGTCCAATAATGAAAAAAAAAAATATTGACATCAGAACACAAAATGGTAAGAAGGAAGATTGCAAAGATTTTTAATTTCTCTCTACTCAAATATGAAAATTGTCTTTTACAGGTTCCTTACATGATTGATCACAATACTGGATTTCAATCTGGGGACTATAAGATGATCCTATCTTATTTGTTTGAAACCTATTCCACAGCTATTGTATGATTTCCACTCTCTGTAGCCGAAGAATTTTCGTGCTTTGGATTGGAATCACTATTCACCAACAAGCCTGTACAGAGGTCCAGGGTATAGGCTAGAGAGGATTGTATAAAGTAGAATAGGACTAATTAAGTAAATATGTGTACAAAATGGATAAGTCGACTGAATCTCTTGAGTCTTGATTTTATTTAGAATAAAAAGTGATATGGAGTAGCTTTTTCCATTAAGGAGTAGAGGATGTATCCTGGTCATTTTTAGAGTTAGTTGAACATAATAGGTTTGATTTCGGATTTGTGCTACCCTATTGGTTAGTATCAAAATGTCATATGCCTTTTGTTTTAATCTTCACCATTCATGAAAAATAGCCCTATTTGATCTTCTCACTCTTCTAATATAAGAGAATTAATAATTGGAGAGCACTTCCATAGAGACACTAAAAATGTCTTTTATTTAAGATGTTTATATGTATGATGATATTATTGGACATTTTTATTAGACTGATTAAGAATTTATTTTTTAATAAACCCGAACAAAATTAGTTTATGATAGCAACAATAATAAACTTAATTGTCCGCACTATAATTATTAGATCCGATTTGATCCGATCGATTTACACAATCTAAATCGAATCATGTTTAAATTTTTTTATAAAAAAACAAATATATCCCTGATTTTTGTTTAAAAAATAAAAATAAAAAAAATCATAATCTAGTGGATTATATAAATTGGTCGGTTCGAATGGATCGGATAACAATTGGGTTTATTGTAATTGTTATAAAAAAAATTGATTTTATTCTAGTTTATTAAGAAATTAAAAAATAATCGATTTATTAATACATCAAATAATAATAATACATAGATAAATGTCTTTATAAAAAGACGTTTTACACGTCTTTATAGGAGCATTCTCCTTAATAATTTCTTTCATTTAAAGCCTTCTTTTAGCATTGGGAAAGGAAAAAGGAATGAAAATGAAAATAATTACTACTAATTATATTAGGTGTATCCTAAATCAATTACATTAAAATATAAAATACACGTTAAAAATAAATTAAAATATATATATTTATATATAAATATATGATAGTTAATTTTTTTATTCATATAAATATTTTTTTTGAATAAAATTAAATGTCCAAACCTCCACGGTGTCATTTTCATTCTTGTTTCATTTTATATAATATTATGGTATGTATAAAAAGGGAAAGTGGTTTATAAATGTCAATTATTCAACCTCTCTGCTGTTCTACCAACTATAGCCAATATTTTAGGAGCACATAATGCACGTTAGTAGCTGTTTTTTTCTTTTTTTTTTTGGTTCTTTTTTTTTTTCGTCAAATCATCATGGGAACAAATTTGTTTAACCTTTTTTAACTGTCATGTATGATTGAAATAAGGATATGAATGTGATCATGTTTCTCAAGATCTCAACCATCTCTGTCATTTTATCTGGCCCGTTTGTTTTACGGTGAAAACTCAGGTGCAGTCGACTTTACGTGAAGTTGATAGTTGAGAATCGTTAGATGAAAATTTAGTCAAATCAGTCAAATCATCTAACAACTCTCACTTATCAACTTCACGTGAAGTTGACTGTACCTGAGCTTCTATCTTCTTTTATATAATAATAATAAGGCAGAAACTCACCTGCAGTCGACTGCAGGTGAAGTTGTTTCTGAATGGCTGACACGTGTTACTATATGGTTTAAAAAAAATCGGTTTATTTTATATAAATGGTTTATTTAAAAAAACTGGTTTGAATTGGACCAAGCAGTTACTTTTATTCCCTTCTTCTTCGTTTCGCACGTAAAATTCGTTCTCTTTCAATCCCTTTTTCAGAACTAATATGAAACTTTCAATTAGGTATGTTCCTTTTATTTATATTTCTTAATCAAATTTATTATTTCAAATGTATTTCTTAATTTATGTTTTTATTCATTTCTTTGTGAATGATGAAAATTATTTAATAAATACGTACATATTTATGTCATTACACCATTTTGATGTTCAGGATCATAAATGCCAAGATAATTCATGGCAATTTCATGTGATGGAAGACAAAAATGTAATTATGGTATAACGTAGACTAGTTGATAGCATGAGCATTGTTGAAATTTTGGCATGATCTCTTTCATATTTGTTATATGTTTCTTTAGTTGGTGATGTTATAGTTTATTGTGATGATACGATGGTAGTTTAATTGTATGAGTTAGGTCCTTTTTATTTGGTTGAATTTTTTTTATGGCTATCCTATTCTTGATGGCAATATCAAAATAAATATTTTCATTAGTTGTTCTTTTTTTTCTCTATTTTTGAATCAATTTTATTTTGAAAAGATTTATTAAAAATTTTTGTTGTAGACAAAATTAATAATATTATGTTCAATTATTTAAGGAGACCAAATTAATTATTTTGATTAGATACTTTTGTTTTATTGAAAATAAATTCTAATTTCATTAAAAAATAAATTCTAGTTGATAAGTAAAAACACAAAAACCTGCATGACAGTGAAATCATAATTTCTAGACAAGTAAATTATAGTCTTATTATCTTAAAAAAATAATTTATTTATAGAATAATATTGAAAAAGTAACAATAATTTGCATGAAAATAGTTTATTAGTAAAATAAAAGTTAATTGATTGATTACCATAAAATTTAATTTAACGATAAATTTGCAATTAAACATATTTTTACAGCTTAATTTAAAATCTGTTTACAACTTAATTTAAAAGCATCTGAAAATGTAAGTTATGGGAAACAAAACAAAACTCATCAAGAAAATAGAAACGGAGACACAAAAAAAGGACAAATGATATCATTTATGCCATTCCTATAAAAAAAACCGTGAATTTTGTTTCTTTTTTAGAATACTAAATTTTACTTTTTCAAACAATTTGTATACATATATTTGACAAAAATTAAATAAAAAAAAGTTTCAGATAAATTTAAAGAAAAATTGGTCAATATGAATGAAGAAAAAAAACATATTAAATTCATCTGTTAGGAATTTAGGAATAATATGCAGAAAGAATTTAAATTATTTTAAAAGTAGTTATTTGATTTATTTAAACTGGTTTTTTTAAATAAACCATTTGTATAAAATAAATTAATTTTTTTTAAACCATACAGTAACACGTGTCAACGATCCAAAAGCAACTTCACCTGCAGTCGACTGCAGGTGAGTTTCCACCTAATAATAATTATAACTAATATTAACTTGGCAAACAAAAAAATCCCTTAAGATTCCATTAGTTAATATTATTCAATTAGCACCAACACCAGCACAACAAACGGTAGGTGTGGCTCCCTCCACCTAATGATAATTGATCTCTTTAGTAAAAGACACGGTAGGTAATACATATGAGTCATCATGACTAATTGACTATAAATCTGGTGCATTATCCTACTATATAATTTTTTTATCCAAACAATAATAATATTTGTACTAATTTTGGTGAAATGTTTTTTTTTTAATCTTACAATCGAAAATTATTAAGTTTTATCAAATAATTTTAACTATTAATCTAATATTTTTTAATTTAACAAATTAATAATATATATTTCTTCTATATTTTTAAATATGAAAAAGTTTAGGAGAGCAGTTTTGTTGAATTTTGACCAGCATGTAACCAGCAGAGGAAGGTGAGCCATTGGATGAAATCTCACACAAATCTCACACCATCAAATCATCATTGATGGCTAGTTGATGGCTAACAATCACAAAAATTGCTGGTCCTAACATTGCTCTTTAAATATTATTATTATTGTCTAAAATCAATTAATTCTACTAATTCTGTAGTATTTCTCATAGTATAAATATCATTTTCCACCCTCCGGTCTCTTTGTCACCACCTTTGCTGCCCTTTACTCTGAAGCAAATTCAGAGTTCCAACGCGTGTTAATCTGCATACAAATGCCCGAATTCCATCTTTAAATTAAACTGACATCTACCAACCCTTAACTTAAAAGACGTTCCTGCTCTGGCCATCGTAAACCCAACCCCCGCCGGGCCGCCGCCGGACACGTTGGCTCGTTAAGTTATAGTTGTATCCATAAATTGAAGCATGAGATCCAAAACGCAATTCACAGGCACTTTGAAGGTATCACTTCTGTGCCTTGGATTTTTGGTCCTCTTCGTGTTGATATTCCGGTCAACCATATCCTCCTTCAATTCATCAAAGTCAAACACAAGAAGAGCTAGCTCTGCTACAGAAGAAGCGCAAGGCAGAGAAGCAGAGAGCGCAACAGTAGTGGCGTGCCCGTCAGTGGCGCCATTGACTCCGACATGCAGCAAAGCTCCTCCATCTCTGGCGAATGCCGTGATCCACTACGCGACGACGAATATCACCCCTCAGCAGACCCTCCAGGAGATCTCAGTGTCAGCCAGAGTCCTGCAGAAGAAATCACCCTGCAACTTCCTCGTGTTCGGCCTGGGTCACGACAGCCTCATGTGGACGTCCCTCAACTACGGCGGGCGCACCGTGTTCCTGGAGGAGGACAAGGCCTGGATCGACCAAGTCCAGCAGAGGATTCCCGGCTTGGAGTCGTACCACGTGGCCTATGACACCAAGGTCCACCAGGCGGACGATCTCATCAAGATTGGAATGGAGGAGGATGAGTGCAAGAAGGTGAGCGACCCCAGGTTCTCCAAGTGCCAGCTGGCACACAAAGGCTTTCCGAGCGAGGTTTACGACATTGAGTGGGATGTGATCATGGTGGATGCACCCACGGGCTACTTCGAAGGGGCGCCTGGCAGGATGAGCGCCATCTACACGGCTGGCTTGATTGCCAGGAACAAGGAGCAGGGCGAGACCGACGTCTTTGTCCACGACGTTGACAGGAAGGTCGAGGACACCTTCTCCAAAGCCTTCCTCTGCCAAGGCTATCTCAGGGAGCAGCAAGGACGGATCAGACACTTCACCATCCCTAGTCATAAGGCTCGTTTGGGCAGACCCTTTTGCCCCTCCTGAGTCCTCATACCTTTTGCAATTATATTATTCTTTAACTTCCCGAGTACTGTTTCTCATCATTTCTTTACTCAATGGGAGTCTCCAGCCATAGCCAACACAAATAAAAGAAAAGGGAGAAAACGAAGCCTTCGTATATTGCATTTTTTTTCATACTATATATGTCACCTTGTTTTTTTTTTTTTCGGAAACTCTCTTTTACAAAAGCGAGTAAGTTATTTTTCATCGTTAGCAAGACACTTAATTGGTACAGAAGCTATACTAGGCGCACACCACTACACCAGCAACAATATTAAACATTGCCTTTACCACATTCATTAAAGGGATAACAGCCACATTTGTAGTTGATGATCTTGTATATTTAAAACAAGGTTCCAAGAACAACGTACTTGATTTAGAAACTAGTAACGGAATGAGAAGAGATAGCTATTTAAAACAAGGTTCCAAGAACAACGTACTTGATTTAGAAACTAGTAACGGAATGAGAAGAGATAGCTGCCATTCTCTTGTCAACGTCAACAAGCAACAGTAATGAAAATTATGTGTTGCTTGGTACAAAGACAAAAGCTGTGAGTCGTGATTAAATTTGAGCAAAGACTTACATTTATTCCTGAAATTTGTTGATTCAGTTGTGAAGTGCTTTTCGTCACAAATTCCTTAAAGAGCATGCTGCTTCTACGCTGGAGATCCTAGGTGCTAGCTGATGGGCCAATTCAAACTTTAGAATCAAATTGTTCTCTCCATCCACTCATCATCACCCCTGCTGTTTTCCAATTTCTCATAAATACCAATCTCTCCTGGTTCAATACTCATCAATAGGTAGCATGAAATATAAATGCATGCAAGTTTTTTCATCAGTACAAATATTTTCGATTAAATATGCAAATGATTATAATATAAGAAAATAAAATTTTATTCTACATATTATTTTTGTCAATATTTACTAACACTTTAGATCAATATTTTATTTTTGTATTATTAAAATTTATTATTTAAAACTCACAATTTAAAATTTAATTTTGATGAAAAAAATATTAAATTTTATTAGTCAAATAGCATTACTCTTACAAAATTAAGCGATTTGTAAAGTCATGAAAGAGTAAATTATCAATTTTGCTTACAAATTATTAAGACGTTGACAAAAATGACCCTCACTTTTGTTAACCACAAAAATGCCCCCCTAAATATATAAAAACGCTACAGAAATATCAACCGTTAAAAAAAAACCTCATTCACTATCGGAACATACTAATATGAAATATGAAATATACAAATGACATTCTATCATTTCACATTTCATTTTAGGTGAATGCTATGCTTTTCAAATAAAAAAATTTCTACACCTATAAAATATTCGTGTCATATTTTTAGGACGGCTGAACAATTCTGAAATTTCAGAATTGATGTAGACACGTATAATTCATAAGTACTTTCATTTTTTACAGGTAAATTAATAGCTCCATTAAAAAATAAGTATGATAGTATTTTATAATAATTTATTATGTGTTGGGCTTACTGCATTGGGTCGGTATGTTGCTTCATGTAGTTGTGGGCTTATAAAAAATAATAAATATAAGAGTTAAAGTATGATTTTTGTCTCTAACGTAGAGGACGAAAATTTATTTCATCTTCGATCTTTTTTTCGTTACAAAATAATCCCAAAGATTTTAGTTTGTTTTAAAATCGTTATTTTTACCAAATTTTTAATTTTTATTCCGAAATACTCCTAATTAAAAAAAAAAAACACAAAACGTTGAATAAGGAAAGGGCGAAGGAAATCGTGCGCGCGGGTGGAGTTGGTTTAGAAGAGGGGGAAGAAAAGGTGGAGAAGGTAAGGGGAAGGGAAAGGGCCACCACCGTTGATCTTTGCCGCTGTCACCGCTGCTCCTCTCTCCTTCGCGCTTACCCCAAAGCAACCGCGACCCTCTCCCCTCCTTCTCTCTTTTCCTGTCTCGGATCTCCTCGAACCAGAGCTCACCGCCGGCGATCCTCCCATGCTTCACCACCGCGCAGCAACGTGGAGCCATTCTTCCCTACTGTCCCTACGTGCCATCTCGCCCTTGCCTCCCTCAATCCCTGTCGCAGAAGGAACCAAAGCCACCACTGCCCGTTTCCCTCCCTCCAGTCCCTTCCCGTCATGCCCAAACCGCCGACACTCCACCATTGCCTCCCCTGTCCCCTCTTTTCTATTTTCTATTTTCATAATCCAAGTTACCATTTTGCTTTAAATTTCTGTTTTTGATTAGTGTTAGTTCCTTGATTTGATTCTGGATTAGTTTAGCTGGATTTTGATTTTCTGTTAGTTGATTTTAGGTGGGTATAATAGAATTAGCTTAGGTTATTGAATTGCTTAAAGTTGCTATTGAATTATAGTTGTTGTTGTTGAATTAGCTTATGTTTGATAGAATTAGTTTAAGTTATTGAATTTCTGTTAATGGTTAACTGTATACATGATCCATTGTTGTTCTTCTTCTTCTTCGTCTGGTTGTTGTTGTTTTATTTTTTCTGTTTCTGCTGTTCTTCTACTTTTGTTTCTTAGTGATTTTGGAGAAGAAGTGGAGGGTATTTTTGTCCAAATGACGATTTTAAAACAAATTTTGGGACCATTTTATAGCGAAAAAAAGTTGAGGACAAAATAAATTTTTGACCTCTACATTAAGAACCAAAATCTTACTTAACCCTAAATATAAAATTAATTTATCATATTTAAAAAAAATAATATTTGTGAAATATAAATTAATTTATTATCATTGTCCAAAAGAAAATCATCATCAATTCTAATTCACCTTTTTCGGCTTTTGTAGCTTTTTTACTAATAATGTACTATTTTTTAAAAAAATATTATTAAAATATTATTTTTTAAATTAATTATTTAAATATTACTTTTTTATTAAGATGACAACAGATTTATTATTTTTTTTGAGTTATAATTAATTATCATAATATAGGAAATGACATCTCAATAATTAATTAAAAAAAGTGATATTTTGATACTAAATTTTGAAATAGACGCACAATAATAAAATTATCAGTCTTTGTCACATAAATATATAAGAGTAAGAAAACTAATTAACTTGGCTAAGTATTTTAATTTATCTAGCACAATTTATAAATTTAACCATAACGATAAATTGGATAAGATCGAATCAATATTAATCCATTTTTTCTTATTTTTTTTTCGAAAAAAAATAAAATAACAATCACATCTCTAAAATCATAAAATTATTCATATGTTGTTGAACACCAATTTTATTGGCTTTCCTTTACTTTTTATTATGATCAATCGAACCATGTTCCAAATAATTGGTGTTTGAAATAGAATAATATTAAAAGGTTAAATTACACAGTTGGTCTCTAGATTTTTAGTGAAATTGTAAATTAGTCTCTACACTTTAAAAGTTTATAATTGGGTCTCTAAAGAGAATTAAAATTTGCAATTTAGTCCCACCGTTCAAAAAGTGTTTGATTTAACAGAATATTCTCAGAATATTTTCTATTTTGAACATTTGACCTGCACATGTTTGACAACAGAGACCAATTTGCAACTTTAGTAAAAGTATGGTGACCAACTGTATAATTTAATCATTTGAAGTGACAAAAAATTCCCTAGGCTATCTAAAACTACCCCGTCCCTCCCCAACTCTCTCACTCTCGCTTTCTCACTTTCTAAAACGACATCCGAACCCCATCGCTCTCTATCTCTCGCCTCGGTTCACTGTTGCTACGCCGAATTCATTGTATTTGTGCTCACAAATCGGGTTTCGCCTCCTTTCTCCATCTCGCCTCTCTCATCCGATAACTTTTTCTTCTCTTCTAATCCCAATACTGAACACTGACGATAAATAAAAGAGAACAATTCCAATCCCAAGCATGCTCAAAGCAAACAATTTAATGTCTAAGAAAAAAATAGCAACAAATCAACACAAAAATAGCAACTCAATTTATTAGTGAATTTGGCGTGGTGACGGAGGCGAGAGGCACGACGATGGTGAGTCGAGGTGAGAGAGTGTTGGGGTTGGGGTGCCATTTTGAAAAGTGAGAAAGTGAGAATGAGAAAGCTGGGGGGGGGTATAGGGTGGATTCAGATAGTTTAGGGAGTTTTTGGTCATTTTCAAATGGTTAAATTACACGGTTGGTCCCCATATTTTCACTAAAGTTACAAATTGGTCCCTATTGCAAACATGTGCAGGTCACATGTTCAAAATAGAAAATATTCTGAGAATATTCTGTTAAATCAAACACTTTTTGAACGGCGGGGACTAAATTACAAATTTTAATTATCTTTAAGGACCCAATTATAAACTTTTAAAGTGTAAGGACTAATTTGCAATTTCACCAAAAATATAGGGACTAACTGTATAATTTAATCATATTAAAAAAATAAAAATAATTCTAAAAATTATTTATTTGTGGTGATATAAAAAAATATAAAATATACATTAATAAAGACCGTTTTCTTGAATTTCTCATATCACAGCTTTTACCAATTCAATAATATTCATACACATTTTAAAAGAATTTGCAAAAAAATATGTTATTAAGAGCAAAAATATGTTTAATTATAAATAAATGATTTGAAATTACAAATTTTAAAGTGAGATTAAATTATATTTACACCTCTTGTAAATTATTATTTTTCCCTTTTTTATATATTAATAATTATATAAATAAATTACTATTACTGAAACTTTATAATAAAAAAATAGATGAAATAAATTATATAACTTTTTAATAATAAGTTCATCTCATTAGAAGCAAAAATCTATCTAAATGTAGCATACAGTATCCAATTCCATTATTATATTTACAAGCACACAATCAGGTGAAACAAATATATTGATCCAATGTAATAAGTCCAAGACACAATAAATTATTATAAAACACTATTTTCTTAATAAACTTATGAATCTGCCACGATAAAAATAAATTTATTAATCTGTCTGCAAAATTGTCAGTGACAATTGATGGAAAGGAAGTTTTAGGGTACAGATCTAAATTTATAGATGTGTTTACGTGTCAAAATTCATACTACACATTCTAAAGCCACACTTTTCGTTTAAAATCGTAACTCTTCACAAAGAAAAGTGTTACCTAATGGAAAAAAGTAAATTAGAAGATTTAAGAGAAGAAATAATTAAGTTATCAAAATTAATAGATCAAAAATTAATGATTTTAACTAATGTTAACTGTAATGACACTGAATTCTTAAAATCAATACAAAATGATTTTTCTCAAAATCTTTATTTTACTATAAGTTTTATTGAAGGACTTCAAAAACTTGAAAAAACTTATTTCTCACACGGAATTTCTAAAAAATGTTACCATGGAAATGATTCACCACATCTTTATCATACCTTTAACTCACAATTAAATTCTATAGTAGACATGCTTGAAGAAATATTAGTATCCATAAAATTTCAGAGAAATAAGAAAAAAGAAAATCCCAAAGAAGAAAAATTTCAAAATATAATAAACATAACAGATTTAAAAGTAAAACCACCACTAAAATTATGAATAGTGAAGAAAAATTAGAAGAAGTTACAATGCTTTTTAAACAATTAAAAATGGCTCAAGAAAATAATGTTAAGGAACAAAGATTTCAAATAGAAGAAGAATTAGTAAATTCTGAAAATATAGAAAATGAAGAACACATCCTAGATTACTCAAGTGACGAAGAACCAGCAATTCCAATACAAGTAAAAAATGAAGCTCGAACATCTAAGGATAATCAATCTCAATTTAAATGAGAAACAGGTTTTGATAGTTATGCCTTTAAAAAAGGTTTTATAAATAAAGATTCAAAATATATAAAAATACCATCAAAATACATCCCTAAAATCCAGGAAATGGAAGAAGATAA
>NC_029776.3:107322172-107341882 GCF_000817695.3 Arachis duranensis
TTTCATACTAAAGGAACTATAAGAGATTATATGACATCAATAGAAAACCAAATAATAGAAGATTTAGCAACAAAAGCAATAGCTTATGATAAGATATTATATATAATGATGATTCTATATAAAGAATTTTTTGGAAAAAATATTATAGATCATAGACAAGAAGTTTATAATAAAGAATATCAAGAAGCAAAAAATCATTTAGCTAATATTCAGATATATGATTTATGTAATATGGAATCTTATATATGTGAATATAGAATACATTATTACAAATTAAAAGAAGAAGATAAAAATCATTATCTTAGTATGTATATAACAAAACTTCCATATCCTGCTAATGAATTTATAATGGGAAGATTTATAAGAGAAATAAATAGAAGAACAATTGAAAATAATTTTGGTGGAGCAACCTCTGCAATAAGAGAGGAAATAAAAGAACGTTGTATGCAAGAAGCAACTCAAAAAAGATTTGCAAATATAATTAGAATTTGCTGTCAGGATAATGAGGAGATACCTCAAAAATATGGTCTTAATAAAAAATTTCAAAGAAAAAGAAAATATCAATTTAGAAAAAGAAAATACTATCCAAACTGGAGAAAAAAGAGATATTTTAGAAAGGAAAATAACAATAAAAATAAAAGACAAAGAAATAACTATTGCCCGAATAAAAAAGAAAATTGTAAATGTTGGTATTGCCAAGAAAGAGAAAATGGAACATGAAGTTGAAAAATTAAAAAGATATTTAGAAACAACAGAAAGTGTAGAAATAAAAGAAGTTGTTGAGGATTTGAAAAATTATATTAAAGAAAAAGACAAACAGATAAAAGATTTTATATACAATAATCCATGCAAAAAAGAATATTATAAACTAAAACAAGATTGAAAAACTATAAAAATGAAATCAGAATTAGTAATAGTAGAAATGGTCAATACATTTAATTATGAAATTGCAAATTATAAAGTATCACCAACCAAATCTATACAAGTTATAAACTTATTCGAAACAAAATATGAAGAGTTAATAGAAATTTTGAAAAAGAAATTACATTATAAAAATTGGTATCAGAGCCAAGTTAACGATTAAGGGTAACACTTTCTCTTTAAGCAACACTTTTAGTGATACGCTTTTAAATCATAAAAAGACAAAAATCTGTATACATCCATCTGTACACTAGATGGACCCTTGATGGAATAGTGTCAACATCAATTTTAAAAATTTGAAATTGTTCAGTCTACCAGATGTCTATCTTATAAGTGTTCCATGACAATTTTATAAGTGTAAAAAACTTTTTTTTCTATACCATAGAATACACTTTCGTTTTATCTTATTCCTTCTTCATCCTCACTTTTTACAACTTTTTCTCTTGCTTTCTACTATTTTCATCTAATTTCTTCCTCTTATCACATCCACTATTGTTGTCGCGCTACTGTTATTGGAGATTTTTGGTAGCCACCGTTCATGCAATGGTGACCTCAAATGGACCACCTTGATTGACTTGTGCTCTTCTCTGGCTTTCAGTGTAAGCACTTCGCCCTTCACTTTTGTCAACGCTTAGATGCGCATCATGCCATCACGGATAACATCTAAACACTTGACATCGTATCCTTTATCACTTCTGTCAGAAGCTTCTTAAAAATAACTCTTGGTGCTCCTACGGCTATGCGGATTCTGAGCATTATATTCTAGTGAGAATTTTTTGTTGTGAGAACGCTATCTTTGTAGCTATTGTTGTGTATAGCTAAAAGAGGAGAGGAGAGGAGAGGAGATGGCGACTATAGAGAGGAACAGAGAGGAAAGGAGAGGATGGCTACTATGGGAAACATGAGAGGGCATCGCTCATTATAGGTAGTAGTGTCAGTGCTGGTGGTTGTGATAGTGTTGGAGGTAATGCCCTAAATGGTTCCTGAAATTTCTAACTTACTTCAATTAAGTCTTTCACTTTTTGAAATGACCAAATGTATCCCTTACTCTCAGAAATATGAGTCTTTGTTAGTCCAAATGTCATTAGTCGTTTTAATATTGCTGATGTGTGTAGTCAAGTGTCAACTTGGCAGTTTGCTGCAAGCTGATATGGACAAACAATGAATTTAATTCAAATTAGTGTCCCAAATTTACTTAAAACACTCAAATTAGTCCATACGCAATTATAAAGCCTTAATCCTTAAATCTTCATCTTCATCATTTGTTCTTCCTCCCATATTCTATGATGTCCTTCTCCTCATCTTCATCATCTGAATTGAACCTGGTTCTTGCCATAGCGCTATCTCGACGCCATCAAACATGCTCTTTTTTTGTCTCTTTTAAGGATTTTAAGCATAGACAGAGCATTCACCTTTTCATGGTTCTTTAGAGAGCAAAGTCATTATAATTGTAGATTAATTTCAGAAACTCCTCTTCTTTCGATGACGCTACATAGTTCAAACCAAATAAGCAATTTGATAGAAAATAATAAATATTAAATAATACAAATTTATGATCAAATATCATCAACTGAGAAGAAACATTAATTTCACTTCAATTTTGTTTGACAAAGTAAGAAACAATAAGGAATGAACTAACCTTGTTCAAAAGAAGGGTTGCATGTAGAGGTTGGCAACAAAGAGTTGACTTCAACAACATTGAAATGGTTGTTCATTTATCTAGTAATTGTATCATCACTCTAAAAGACAACAATCTTATGTACAGAATTAAGACCAAAATTTAAGACAAAAAAATTGGCTTCTCAAAACAACCTTTGAAGCCCATTGTGAATAGCAACGGAAGAGGTGACCTAGCAAGAACTCCAATGGTCAGGGCCGTTGAAGCCGTCGTAGATCCTCACGAACAACCAACTCCACTCCTTCAACACCACCACGTGCACACGATACTCTCAGTGCCCATTGCACATTGCTCTCGCCCTTTTCCACCTCCGCTGATGTAGCCCCGCCCCGGCGCTCCCTCCCTCAATCTCCAGTGAATCTTCCTTCCTCTCGACAAAGTTCAGGATGGGCATCACCCAAGATTGCTTCATTTTTGAGAGGCTTCTTTGGTGGAACACCTTCTTAAGTCTGTGGATCCCCTTCTTTCGCTTTTTCTTCATATATAACCCATCCAGCGGCGCCAAGAAAGGAACATCGGCACCAAAGGCGGGTCCTTTCCCTTCCGTTCTCGATTGGACCGAAGAGGAAGAAAGTCCTTCCAGAAGGCTCACCATTGCCTCTGAGAGCTGGCTGAAGTAGGAGTGCGCTAAACGGCAACGTGTGTTTCGAATCCATTTACGATATTGTCTTTGGAAAGGAAACCAGTTGCGACATCAGGGCCAAATTAAAGAATAATTTTAGGAATGGAGCTGTTGGCACTAACGAAGACACCAAAAATTGACTTGAAAACGAGTTCGGTGTGGGTTGGGAGAAGCGGAGGGAGGCGGAAGGAGAAGAGAGAAAGCAATCGGAACGAGAGGGTGAGTGAATAGGAGAAGAGCCAAATGATGAAGATGATGGGAAGGACAATTTGAGTATTTTAAACAAATTTGGGACACTAATTTAAGTTAAATTTATTGCTTGTCTACGTTAATTTGCAACAAACTGTCAAATTATCATTTAATTGCACACATTAATAATATTAAAATGGCTGATGATATTTAAACTAAGAGTCTCGCTAGGGAGACAATGAGATATCTATACAATATGTACAATGGGCTGTTTATTTGACCTAATATGTATTAATAATGTAAATTAAATATCATTATTCTTAATTTTTAGTTGCCTGTTCAATTTTGTAATATCTACCCCCAATTTATTACAAATTCTTTCACATTAATCCTTCATCACCCACTGTTATCCTAGCTCCCAAAAAATTTCATTGTTTGTTCCGCAGAAAACCCCTCCTTTCTCCACTGTCCCGACGTGTGCACAGCAACCTGCATCCCACCGCGTCATCCCAGTGCTAACCTGCTGCCTGGGTCTTGTTGAATTACTCGAAGAATAAACAACCACGAAAATTGAGAAAGTGAACATCCAAAATCATACAAAAACGAACATCCAATGTGAACGTGTATAAATCATCCCTACGTACGGTAGCCTGTGCGGACAACGGCGCCAGTCGGAAGAGTGTCGGCGGGATATTCGACGGAGGTTGGTAACCATGGCGGCACTGTACCGACTTTTGTTTCGAGGAGAGAGTGAGAGAAGTTCATATCGTATTGAGAGAAAGAGATAATCCTAATTTGATTTCATAAGTGATGGGATTCATGATTTGATTCAAATTTTAAATTGGAAATTACTCAAAATTAATTAATTGCCTCTAATTTAATTCTAATTTTAATTTAACTCCATTATACACATTATATAAAACGTACATTGACTCCTCATACTTTTCCTTAAACTAATAGAGATTCTCCTTTTTGAGAATAAAAAATATATTTAGTCATTTTAAAAAATAAAATACTTAATTAGAGTGAGTTGAAAATTTCAGAAATCATTTAGAAGATAGTGTTGGGTTTACTATGGAAATGGGATGATGGGAGGAGCCGTGCAGAAAACTAATTTGGCAGTTTAGGTTTTTTAATTTGGATTTAAGATAAAAATAATATCACATCATTAATTACGGATACCACATTTGGATTCTGTTTGCCACTTCATGTATTTTCATTAACGAAAAAGTTTTTTTTTTTTCTACGGCTAAGGCCCAATTTTGATAAAGAGTTTAATTAAGTTTTTTTTTTTTTAAAAAATAACTTAAAAAAATTACTATATTAAAAGTAACTTATAAATAAGTTATATTGTATTTGAATTTTTAGTTATAAAAATGTTTATTTTATAAAAATATGATAAAAAGTAGTAGTATTATGAGAGAAATAATTTTTTTAACTTCTTTATAAACTCCTAAATAACTTTTTAGAAACTGTAATTTGATTTTAAAAATTGCACTAGATATTAATACCATAATTGTCAGAATCGAACCGGTGATCGAACCGATGAGGTTACTGAGTCATTGGGTTACTGGTTCAACCGGTGAGTCACTGGTCAAACCGGTTAACCTGGTATAATTAAATAATTATGTAAAATTTAATTATATTTTTTTATTATAAGTACTTTTATTTTATTTTTATAAAAATAATTATCATTTTCAAATTTTAATACTTTATTAATTAGTTTATATTTATTGTATTATTATATTATTATAGGTGAAAACTCACATACAGTTGTTTTCGTGTGAAGTTGATATTTAAGAACCGGTTGATGATTTGACAAGTTTGATTAAATATCATCTAAAATTTTTCAACTATTAACTTCATATGAAGACAATTGCATGTGAGTCTTTACCTATTATAGTTATATAAAATATAATTGATTTAAAAATGAGTGACTTTAAAATTAAAATTAATTGAATATACGTAAAATAAAAAATTGCTATATGTATTTATTAAAAATAATATTAATATATTATATAATTATGAAAAAAATAAGTGAGTTTATAATTATTGTTAAATAAAAATATAATTAATTTAAGAATGAGTAAGTTTTAACTAAAATTAAAATAAATTAAATAAAAGTAAACTATTTGATGAAAGATATCTATATATATTACAATTTGCATATATATTAACGAAAATCAACACAGTTCAGCGGCAAGGCAAGGTATTGATCCTATAGAAGATAGGGGTTCGAATCCATATCACACATTTTAGATAATTTTGACTTTCAAACGGTTCGGTCAGACCGGTCTTATCAGGTTTTACCGGTTTGTTCCGGTTTCATACTTTGTACAGTCCAAATGTCAAATTGGATTGGTACTAGATTCGGTTCACCGATTTTTTGGTCGAACCGGTCGGTCCAGTCTGATTCTGCTAACTATGATTAATATTACTACTTTTCATAAATCAAAAGTTAAAAAAAAAAGTTACTTTTGAAACTTCCCAAACGGACCCTAAGTATATAAAAAACTAAATTCTACTATGCCCTTTGTCAAGTAACCTGCAACTTATTCTATATAATGTGTCACTTTTTAATTGGTTATTAGGTTAATCATGGTTAGACTATTTTATAATTAAATTAGTTTTTAAAATGAGTAATTATGTAATTTTTTAAAGTAAAAATTGAAACATGACTTTTTTTTCAAATCATTTTCAGAAGATGTATCCTAACCCTCTGTAATCGCTTTCGGCCTTTTGCTCCTCCCCATTTCCTTCATCCTCGTCGCGCCTCCCAAACAGCACCGACTCGTCGATTGTAATCAAATAATAAGCCAATTGAATAACTAAAAAAAACTGATAGGGAGTTTTAAGAATGCAAAGAAGAGAGAAAACCAACCTGTCCAAACACGACGAAGCAGACTCTGTGTAAGAACCGACTTAACTGCTTTAATAAAATAATAATTTAATCGCCCAAAATAGGTTTGAAAATATAGAAATGATATTTTGAAAATAAAAAGGTGAAATTTGATTTCAATGAATTTTTCTGAGTTGGAAAATGTATTTGTTGTAGAAAATTTTTGTAAAAATACGTACCAGAGCTTAAGCCGGCAGTACCGGCTCTAGTCTGTTTGGTACCGTATTTTGAGAAAAATAAGATTTTTGAAAGTTGATTTATTATTTTGAAAGGACAAAAATAATTTAGAATCGAAAGCCGGACACTAATCTTAAAGGTTTTGGTCAAAAGTGGGCCAAACGGGCTAAAACCGCTAACGGGTTGGACCGAGTCTAAACCTGATCCAAGACCCAACATATATATGCTCGTTAAATGAGCATTTCAGCTCATTTCCACCATATATTGAAGAAGGGGGCGCAGCTTGAGGAGAAGAGAGGTAAGAGTTGGTCACTATTCACTCCTCTCTTCCGGTGATCATAACTTGAGCCTCGGTTTCAAAATTGATTGGGTTTTATTTTAAATTAAAGATGGTTTCAAGAGCTTTAAATTGATATAAAGTTTGTAGAAAACGAAATTTTGTAGAGGAAGTTATGAGCGTTTAAAGTTTGGTGTTTAAAAATTGAAATTCTATAGCATTTAATTTCTGAGTCTGATGCAGCATGCGTACGCGACCACCTGCACGCGACGCGACCAACCTTTTCGAGTTTGGTATCTTGCGTACGCGAGCAAAGAAAAATGCACCCATGCGTACGCGTGACCTTTTCATAATGCACTCCCACGTGTACACATGGCTTATGCGTACGCGTGACCCCTGCTTTGCTGAAATGTGTTTTCTTCACTTTTAAGGGTTCTCTAACTTTCCAAACTTCTTTAACTTTTCCTTAAGACTAGTGGATAGTAATTAGGCCCTGAGCCTAATATAGAGGGGTTTACGTTTGAGATTAATAGATTTATATACGGGTTTTAGAAGACAGTGACTTAGGTTTTGAAAGGTTTGTAGATGAGAGTAGTGAATATGGTGTGGTGAGATATTTCTTTGACGAGACTTCGAGATTTAGAATGATTAAGTCGTATTTGAGGAACTTGAGGATTGCTAATGGATGATGAGAGGGGAATTTGAAAATGAATGACTATGGTTAATGGAATGAGTATGAACGGAAGTGTACTATGAGCAGTGGCCTCTGAGATGGATTATGTGATTGTGACATGTATTGCTCTCCGTTGTAAGGACTGTGGCAGTCTCCCACCTATTTTCGGATATGAGGGTTGTGGCAGTCTTCCGCTCACATGACATGCATTGATTTGGAAAGTCTCTATGCGCCTTTGGCAAGGACTGTGGCAGTCTCCTGCTTGTCTAAGGTAGCGTTGCCGGCATAGGGACGGAGGCAGTCTCCCTCCCGCCTACGTTGAGATATAAAGGCTGTGGTAGTCTCCCACTCACATAACCTTTCTGCCACCAGAGTGAACTCGGGCACTATAACCCAAAAGAGTGTGCCGGGCACTATAACTCGCAGGGTGCAAGATAAAGTAATAGTGAGCAGGACACTATAACCCTGGTCATGGCAGAAATGCGACATCCCAGAGATGTGTCGGGTTGGCATTTTGAACCGACAAGTGATATCACGAGCTAAATAGGATAGACATTCATCATATGCATCTTCTATATGCTTGCTTGCTTTGATTACTTGAGTTTTACCTATTTGAATAACATGCCTAAATGTTAGTTGAACTACCTGCTGTATATGTATATTACGTGTGTTTTACTTGGTTGTATTAAATGAGTTTTACTGGCATACGCATATGCTTTTGATAATGCACTCCCACGCGTACACGTGGCTTATGCGTAAGCGTGAACCCTGCTTTGTTGAAAAAGTGTTTTCTGCACTTTTAAGAGTTCTCTAACTTTCTAAATTTCTTTAACTTCTCCTTAAAACTAGTGGATAGTAATTAGGCCCTAAGACTAGTATAGAGGGGTTTACGTTTGAGATTAATAGATTTATATACGTGTTTTAGAAGACAGTGACTTAGGTTTTGGAAGGTTTATGGATGAGAGTAGTGAATGTGGTGTGGTGAGGTATTTCTTTTACGAGAGTTTGAGATTTATAATGATTAAGTCGTATTTGATGAACTTGAGGATTGCTAATGGATGATGAGAGGAGAATTTGAAAATGAATGACTATGGTTAATGGAATAAGTATGAACGGAAGTGTGCTATGAGCAGTGGCCTCTGAAATGGATTATGTGATTGTGACATGCATTGTTCTCCGTCGTAGGGATTGTAGCAGTCTCCCGCTTATGTTCGGATGTGAGGGTTGTGGCAGTCTCCTTTTCACGTGACATGCATTGATTTGAAAAGTCGCTATGCGCCTTTGGTAAGGGTTGTGGTAGTCTCCCACTTATCTGAGGTAGCGATGCCGGTGTTTATTATTGACTATAAATACATGATAAAAATATTTTTTTCATTTCTAAATTATTATTAACTATATAGAGTATTTTATTTAAAATTTAAGTACATGCATGTATTTACCTAAGTCACTAGGACATTATAAATTTTTATAGTAATCCTAACATCTTTTAAGCCATTTTTTTAAAATTATTTTATATGAAATAAAATATTTTTTTGTGACATAATTTAAATAAATTTATTAAAAAAATTAATAATTTAAAAATTAAAAATATATATTTTATTTCATGCTTTAAAAAAAAACTAACAAAATATTTAATTACGAGACTTTTTTAAAATATTCATGAGCTATCAAGAATGGACGGAAGAATATTATATGAAATTCAAATTTATAACTCATAAATATTTTGAAGAAGTCTCGTAATTAAATATTTTGTTAGCTTTATTTTGAATGCATGGAATAAAATATATATATTTTTATTTTTTAAATAATTAAATTTTTTAATAAATTTATTTAAATTATGTCGCTTTGATTCGAACTACCCAAACACTATATGCATGTATAATTTGAATAAATCTGATTCAAACTACTTTAACACTCATGCGTGTATAATTTGAATCAAGCTTATTCGAACTATCCTAAGACCACATGCATGCATAATTCGAATTGGTCAAATTCGAATTACAAACATAACTACTAATTTGAAATTGATCTAATTTGAATTACGGTTAGTTTTTCTAATTCGAATGGGAGTCATTCGAACTACATAAGAAGATAATTTTGAATGATTCATATAACATTTTTGAATTTGATAGAATCATGTAATTTTATCCTTCATTTAATTTAATTGTGTATTTTTCCTTTAAAATTAAGTGCGAGTTTGGAGATTATTTTATTCGCAAAGAATTCAAATGGAGTAATGTTAGGGACAACTTTTTTAATTATTTTATTATCTTAAATTTTAGATCATAAATTATAAATTATTATTTTTAAATATTAAATCTTTCAAAAATAAAAGTTTTTAAATCTAAAACAGAAAAATGAGTTAATATTAATAAATTTAAAACTAATTCTCTATATTTTTTGTTCAAATATCTTATTTAATTTGTCAATTTTAATCTTGTAGATTGATTTGGAAAGTCGTAAATCCTTAACCATCACCCCTACTGAAAGAATTTGAAAATATCACTCCTAAATGTATCGCAAATACTATGATGAATTCCAAAAAAAAATAAGAAGCGTAAAATTGTTTGAACTATAAATCTTAAACTTTAAATATAAATTCTAAATCTTAAATTTTAAATTTTAAATTTTAAATTCAAAGTCTAAGTCATTGATATAAAATATAATAAGTAAAGAATTAAGATCTGTTTAATTAATATCTACTAACAAAAAATGTTTAAAAATAAGTTGTTTAGATATCTACCATGCTAATAAATATATTTATTAGAAGAATAGACAATAAAAAAAATGTATAAATTATTATATAGGCTTGTTTATTTTATAACAAATATCTTCTTTTTATATAAAATATGTTTTCTAGTAATATAAATATATAAAATGTACAGTTAAAAGATGTATATATTAAAATTTATGAGCACTATCTTCTTTAATTACTTTAAATGTTATGTATATATCATGCTCTCATGTGAAATTCTTTACCTTTTTTTTTTTCCTTTCATGTAAACGATGATATTAGTTTGATGAGAATATAGCAAAATAAAAATAAAATAAATTCATTATGTAGTCAAACAAACTTTTATGTTAATCTCATTATATTCTTTAGAAAAATAAAAAAATTTAATAAAAGATAATGTATGTGATTATTTATAAAGAGTTTTATCGATAATATTTTGGTTTATATTTGATTTTGGGTTATATATCTAACAACAGTTCAAGAATAAAGAGTCTTCATTTCATTTAGATTATGAGTTACGATTCGACTCAAACAACTTACAAGACCTATCAATAAATTGGGAGTGCTCGAGCAATTGAGAATTTGAGTCCTGTGATCCGAGTCTTATCTAACTTAGAGAATAAGTAAAAAAATTTCTCACTACTTCGTTTGTATTGCATGTCAAGATATAATTTTTTATTTTGCAGTAATCACTTATACAACAAAGAGAATAATCGTCCATCATTAATAGAGTTATCTCTAAATAAGAGTAGGTCTACTAATTAATTCATCTATAAATACTTAGATTATTTAGATAATTATCATTCAATTTACATATATCTTGTTAAAATTCTTACTAACTTAAGCATTGAAATTCTAAACAGATATTCGTACCATCGTTAAGGTAAAATGAAAGATCAGAACCTTTCTTCAAGCTCATTTTTACCTTTTTCGTTTCATGTACACCTATATTTATATGTTATGTATTATCTAAAATAACTAAAATAAATTCATATCTGCTCTGAAAAAATACCCGAAACCAACGTGGTATAGATTTAGACGTGAAACTCTTTTAGATGAAGACTCCGACTTGTTTATTAGTGAAGTGAATTTATATAATATATTTAGATGGTGTTAATAGAATAGAAAGTATTTGTAAGAAACTCTAATACTTAAGTTAACAAGAATTTTAAACAAATTTAAGTGAGTTGGAATTGAAAAATACCTGAATTTAATAGAGTATTTATAAAGGTAAGTGATGCCTTGACCATACATCACTTATATATCTTTCCACCTGTTGTGGTGGTGGATAGTTACTTCCTCGATATCAGAAAAATTATTTCACATCGTAGTAGTGACTGAATTGTAAATAACCTTTAAAGTGATGCTTGACATGGCATTACCTGTCATACAAGTCGAGTCGAGCAAACTGACCTAAGTGTTTACCCAACACATTTTGAGTAGATTTATTAGATTTTTAGATTCCGTATATAATTGGCTTATTTATTTAGACTCTAGCTTCTATTTTTGGGTTAGAATTTTGTATTTTTTTTATACAAAAGTAATTATTTTTAAAGTATTCAAACAAAATAATTTATCTTAAAATTAATTTTCGCTAAAAATAGCCAACATAATTTAATTATAAATGAATTAATTAAAAAAATAGCTATACAGCTAAATAATTATTAAAAAACATTAATCTTTTGAAATTCTCAAATACCTTTTATTTTAAAATTCTGCATGCGTGAGATTTGAACAAAAACTTGTGGAATGAGAAGTAATTTGACTACCACACTTTTGAATAACAAATTTAAAAAATGAGAAGTAACTTGGCTACTACTAAACCTAGTTGTTTCTTCTTATGTATTCTATTTTTTAAAAATATATTTTATAACCATATATTATATTTCTTAATTAATATATATAATCTAAAATATTTAATTAAATATTATTTTTATTTATATTTATTCTTTTTAAATTAATTTTTTTAAGAGTAAATGGTTATTTTCGCATTCGAAAAATGATAATGTTAACAAAATAAATCTTAACTTTTTTTTTTCATAAAATAACCCCAAATATATGTTCAGTATAATAAAGTGATTTTAAATTAAATCAATTGTTAATTAACTCAGTCAACCCTTAACTTTTTATAAAATTACTAATTTGTTCTATATTCTCTTTTTTTATGTCACCATCTCATCATATCTCTATTGCAGTAGCTCCCATCAACAACCCATACCAGTGAAACTCCGCTACTTTCTTTGTGATGTTATTTTTTCAACTTCTAATTTTTTGTGCACAACAAACCTCCAAATACCTTAAACACAGTACTTGTCTCAATTTAAATTCTTGCTGCCAAACTCATTTCCTCTTTTTCTCCCACCGCCATGTTATGGTCTTTTCTCCCTCTCCTATGACCAACTACAACTATCATAAGAGAACTTACACTTCTTCTGCCGTCATCAAAATAAATATGAAATTTTTTTTCTAATGACCAAACGATCAAAGCAAATTGATAGCAACAAGTATGAATTGACAAGTTCATGAATGGGAACATAGTATACTCCGACCTCTATTTCTCATCATCTAAAAAAAAATGACAAAGAGGCATTTGGAATTTAAAAAGAGATCCATAAAAAAATCTTAAAAATAACGTGGGTTAGTGAGTGTTAGTCCCCTGTTTCAAAATATCATATTAAACTAGTGAATATTAGTCCTTTGTGGTGGTCGTTGATTTGTGGGTGGTTGTGATGGTGGTTGAGTTGGGGGTTGTTATTGTTGATAAGGGTGGGGGTAAGGTGATGGTGAAAGTTGAAGAAATACTGTGATGCTGGAGAAGCGAGGAGAGAGAAGAAGCAGCATATATTTGTAATTGGCTTCGTTAGGTAGAGAATAGAGAATCTAAAGAAAAAATTAGGATATATATCCATTTTAGTTCTCAAAGAATTTTAGACTAGACACTTTAGTCTTCAATTAAAATTAATTATTCGATTGGTTTCTAATGATTAACTTCATCAGTCACTTAGGGTGTATTTGGATGTAGGATGAAAAATAAAAGGAAAAAAAATAAGAGAAAAAAAATAAAAGGAAAAGTAAATTTTTTTTATATGTTATTTGAATGAAGAGAAAATAAATAGAAAAAAAATAAAAGAGAAACTTTTTATTTGTTTGGATGAAAAAAAATTAAGAGAAGAGAAAATGAAAGTATAATAAACTTAGGTTAATACCCTTTTTATATTATATATAAATTATATATTACTAATGTATTTAAATTATTTTTTTCAAAAAAATGAGTTATTCAATTTAATGTTCAAGATTTTAATATATTATTTTTATAAATATTTTTTTATTGTCTTCCTTGTTCAATGATTTTTAAATGCTATAACAAAAAAAACTAACTCTATTTTTTTTTGCCAAAAAACTATATAATAAAATGATACACAAATCATAAACAACTCAAGGATATATAAGTTATTTTGTTATTAATTCTCCTTCCCTCTCCAGTTTTCTTTGCAGGTTATGAGTGAAAAAAAAATTAAATGGGCCCACGTAATTTTTTTCTTTTTCATCATCTTTTCTCTTCCATTCAAACGACGTAAAACAAGTTGGTAAGTTCTATGATGCCTTTTATTATGGTGCCTAAATTGCCTAACTTTCTTTTAAAAGTAAAAAATAAAATGTTTAAAACAAAAAGTAAAATATTTAAACTTTATTAAATATTATCTATTTGCCTTTTTTAGTAAGTTAGGCACAATATCAAAGGCACCGTAGCATTCACCAAACAAGTTTTCCATTCATTTTTCCTTCAAAGGTTTTTTTTCCTTTCATTTTCCACATATCCAAACAATGTGTTAGCTCCTTCACTTCGTTAATTCTAACAGAAGACAAAATAGTCCCTACAACTCTAACAGGGGATAAAATAGTCCCTGATCTCCTCTGTTCAGAAAACGACACTGGTCTCTTCCAATTTCTATCATATCTCATATAACAGTAACAGTCTAACACTGTAACTTCAAACTACACAATGCACACTCTATAAATTTAATGTTCACAAGAAAAAAATCCTCAACTTGTTCTCAACCAATTCATAATCAGGAAACTAATGCCTATGCCTCTCAACTAGTTGTCGTCTTTGATAGATCCCATGAATCTAGACAGCAAGTCTGATTTGTTAAGACTCGTCGTCGTCATTGCCATCTCCCTCCTCCTCTGCCCTAACATCTTCATGACCACATTGTCCACCACTCCGATCGCTTCCTTCAACTTTTTCTCCGAACCAATGTTTAGTAATCGCTTCAGTTTTCATATGAGCGACAACGGCAACATTGCTTGTTGTAATAGTTTGGATTCGAGGTCGAAGCTGTCTGCCAACTTGGACTCCGGAAAAGAATGAATGAAGCACTCGGTGTCTAATTCAAATGAGAATTTGCATATGATGTCGAAGGAGAATCTTCTCATGATGTCCTAATGTCCAACAATCTATATTGCTTGCCGGAGAATGGAGAAAGGCGTGCCCTTGGAGTAGTTGTGGAACTTGGTCTTGAGGATGTCGTGGACGTTGTCGGGGTTGGATGTGATATTATCAAAGACGTGGAAGTAGATGCTTTTGGTGGGTGAAGTGCAGAGGAGGTGGATGTACTAGTCACAAAGATTTAGGAAGTGTGTGGTCCATGACATGTTGAGATAGGTGCGACACATGTGATAATTACACCATGGCTTAATTTTGGAGCTAAAGAGGAGGAAGGAAAAGATGGAAAAGAAGATTGTGAAGGTAAAGAAGGAGAGTATGAATGTTAGGGTTATGCGAGATATGATAAAAATTGGAGAAGAACAGTATCGTTTCCGAATAAAGGGGTCAGGGATCATTTTGTCCCATGTTAGAGTTTTCAGGGACTATTTTGTCTTCCATTAGAGTTGACGGAGACAAGGACCTAAGTGACTGACGAAATTAATTGTTAGAGACCAATCAAGTAATTAATTTTAGTTAGAGACTAAAATGTCTTGTATAAAATTCTTTGAGGACCAAAATGGGTATATACTCAAACAATTAAAGAAAAAAACACCCTAATCAAGTAATAAAAAATCATCTTACTTTACTTTTTCAACTTTTTAACCATTCTCGCTGCTACCTCTCGTGAAAACCTTATCAACTTCATTATTACCCCACCAATTCTCATTGGATTTGCAATAAGAACAATTATTTATTTTATATATAAAATAAACATTCATCTTTTTTATATGTAAAATAAAATATAATAATAAATTTACAACAAAAACAACCATCATTTTTATATGTAAATGAACATCTATTTTTTTTGCATATAAAATAAAATATAATACTAAAACAACCATTCTTTTCTTATGTAAAATAAACATCTATATACAAAGAATTAGGGAGTCATAGAGATGAATTTGTAAAATATAATAGTTTTTTTGAAATGATTTGAATGGTAACGAATATAAAATTTTCAATGAAAAAAGAAGTTATAGAGATGGATTAAGTTAGTTTCATAAAAGATTGCTTTTTTTTTAAATTGGCTATGAATCGTGAGAATATATTATATGAGTTTGATAAAAAAAATATTTTTTCTGCTAATTTCATTCCTGAGATGTTGTAAGAAGAAGTGCGAACAGTGAAAATGTGATAACCGATAATTACACTAAGTCAATTGGATGAGATTGGTTCTCTTCACGGCTGCGTCCGTACGGGCTGCAGAGGAACAGTGTTGTGCGGTCAGGCTGCGACGGTATTGGCGTGGGGGTGTGGCGGTGTCGACACGTACATGGGCAGCGGCTGAATGGCGGTGTTATGATGCGTTGGAACGGCCGTCTCCGACCCCGACGGCGAGCTTTGGACGTGGACCGGAGATCGATGACGTCGAGTTTTGGGTGTGGACTGGAAATCAGAAGATTATGGTGAAATTGGAAGTAACCGTACATATGAATATATTTAATTGCTAATCCTAATTTTTCAAATTTTAAAATTTGAAATTAAATAATTAATTAAAAATTTTATTTTTAATTTTTAATTTTTAATTTATCTTCCTTTTTAAATTTTTTGTTCACATTATTTACAATCATCATTGTTTTCTTATCCTTTCTCATTTACAATTTCATAATAAAAAATGACGACAATATAATAATTTTATAAAGATTAAAATTTAATGATTGATTAGATAAATTAAGGTTTAATTACTCTGTAAATCTCTTTAGTTTCACTTAATTTTCTATTTGGTCTCTATATTTTTTTTCTTTTCAATTGGATTCTTATACATTAATTTTTTTCAATTTACTCCTGATTAACGTTAAACGTAAAAAAAATGTTAGTGAATTGTAAAATTATTTGTATACCCTTAGAGACCTAATTGAAAAGAAAAAAAATAAAAACCTAATTGAAAATTCGATAAAACTATAAATATTCAATGAAAGATATTCCTATAATCCCTATTCAATAACTTTACGTCATAAAAGATATTTCTATAATCCCTTTTATCTTGTCACTATCATCCTTTTGCTTATTTATATATAAATTTGAAAGATATTCCTATAATCCATATCAAATAATTTTAGGACATAAAAGATATTTCTATAATCCATTTTATTTTGTCACCATCATCCTTTTGCTTATTTATATACAAATTGTACTAGATACCTTCTCTTTTTTTTTTAACTTCCAAAATACCTTATCTTAAGAACATCCAAAAAAAAAAGGAATGGCTAAAATGAAACAAAAATAATAGTAATAAGTATATATAAAATTCAATTCCTATCATTCAAGTATTCATTATGATCATGTAACATTTTACATTTGTGTGAATTCATAGAATATAGTTTATATCTTTATCATATCATAGTATACCATAGACCACCGCAAGACTATGTAATTTGTGTTATGAAATTTGAAATTTAAAAATGAAAACTATAGAAAACGTAGTTTTAATGTAATACAGATAATCTGGAAATCATGTTGCAGCCTCCCACTCTTTGAACCAGCATAGGGATCAACAATAACATTGATAACGGTTAGTTTGAGCCAAAAAGTATTCTAAAATAACAGACTTGAGTTCATCAAGTGTCCCAACAAAATAGTCCTTTCCACCAAAATCAGTTCTTGTGTTGCAACCTCCTGTTATCTTTGAAGGTTATCCAGTCACCACCATATACACCTCCATTGTTGGAAACAATCACTACCACAGGTAACTAGTACCGAACTAACGGCTGAATTGAAAAAAGAAAAAAAGATTAGCAAACCATGTATGATCATATCAACATAATGAAAGAATTTCCATATGACATATGGTAACAAGAACCATTGATAGAATAATAACTAAAATTGTTTAAAAAACTAATTTCTATATAATTTCTCAAACAAGAGAACCTGATAAAAACATAAAAACAAGTATATTGAAGGCATAAATTTTTTCTATGTTTAGGCTAGACCAAGCAATACATATTTTCTCAAGTGTCAACAAAAGACAAGATATATAAGGCAACCGTTCAGAATTTTCTCTACACATTCTTGGATTAAATCATGTCAAGAAGTATTAACAATCACGGATTCGTTTATAATTTAGTTTCGAGAAGAAGGGACTCTTACCAACAATCCCAACAAATTCAGGACGATAAAAAAGAGAAAAAGGAAATCCAATTTCATAATCAACATCATCACAGCAACAACAATCAACAATAAACAAAATTCATAACCAACAAAACCATTTCATACATCAATTCATCAATTAACTAAACCCCTGCGAAAATATCCAGAGTCATCTCAATTTTTGGCTTATCTCACTCACTTTGATCTAGTTTTATAGAACGCCAATTAGAGAACTCTTGATTTCTTTTTCCTTCTTTTTCTTTTTCAAAATTTTAACATCCCCAACCTCTTTCTTTTTGTCCGACAGAGCTACTACCCTGTTTCATTGAAACAAAAATCATGAATAAATTAAAAAACTTAAAAAAACATTAAAGCATGCATACAAACTATATTTTAGAATTAGTGATATCACCTATGTGTTTGGCTATCTTGAAGGACATTGTTAGTTTCCAAAGCTGTTTAAATAATACTATCGCCATCACCATCATCATCTGACTCTACCAAATGATACTTCTTAAGCCATCAATGTTTGCTTTTCTTACCTTCTGGTTTGATATCATCAGAAACATAAACAATGTACCTACCTACATTTGTGAATATCAAAAGACATTGGAAAAATTGTAGAGGTAATGAAAGACAAAAAGGTATTGTTTTGACTTTATTTATATTTAAGTCTTTCGATTTAAGAGTGCATCAAAATATGGTTCAAATTCCATTAAAAGTACTCTACAATTGCAATAATTAATATCTTTTCCAAGAAAACTTATACAAGATCAAGTGGAGAAAAGTCAAATGAAACCGGAACACACACAAGCAAGATAGGAAAGGGATGAACATTGAACGTGCCTTCATTGTAAATAGGAAATGGCGGGAAAACCTCCGGATTAGGATTATCATCAATAAAACGATCTTCCAAATCATCTTCATCGCTGCAATCTGACCTCTCATTCTCTGTGTCAACAATATCCACTCCGAATGACTCTCTGTCCATAGTAGCTGAGGAAACAAATATCATTTTAAAACAAAAGGAAAAAAGAAAGACAAATACAGTTGGAGAGTGAAGGATACGAAGAGGGAACCGCGAAGAAACGCGACGGAACCCACTGACAAACTGTGTAGAGCAGACAGATGAACAGCGCAGAGCAGATCAGAAGCGACGGAGGACCACCAACCGACGGATGTTCACGCCGCCACAGACGACGATGCAGATGGACGACGACACCCACGAACGAAGGAGAAATGCCACGAACAGGAACTTCAGAGGACATGTTAGGATTGGGTAGGTTCTCTCACTTTGGACAAAATATAAAGGATTTTTTTGATATTTAAAAAAAAAGTGTGAGCAGTTTGTCAAAATAAAAAATTTTTAAGTGCTAAAATGGTTATATATATTCTTTTTTAATTATATAAAATTATTAAAATAAATATTAAATTTTATTAAATATATTTAAATTGAAAAATAAATATTTTATGATAAAATATTTTTGTTTACATTTTACAGATGTTCAATAAAATATATTTTTTATTTTGCTTTTTTTGGTATTGAATTATTTTTTATTTTAACAGATTGGTTTTTCTGCTGTGGATGTAAAAAGGACATAATAATGATTAGGGCTTTCTGTTGGGCTATTATAATGAAAGTTAGGGACTTAGAAGGCCCATTTGAGAAGATGGGTTAAACAAAACAGACCGAGAGGGTTAAGCTTGGTCTCCGTATATATATATATATTATATACGTCATAAATGAATATATCCAGAAACAAATTCCAAGCAGAGAGCAGTTAGCTAGCCTAGAAGAGAGGGACACACCAGTGAGAAGGAAATGGCCGAATACGACGAGAGATACGAAGGTAACGGTGAAGAAGAAGAAGAGCGCCTTCACAACTCTCATTCTCGTCCTGATTCGTCTCCTCCTCCTCCCGACCCTACCAACGACGATCTCCCCGACTCCAAATCTCACGTAT
>NC_029776.3:107341905-107342743 GCF_000817695.3 Arachis duranensis
TCCTCTCTCTCTCTCTCTCTCTCTCTGTGATTCCATTTTAGCTAGGGTTTGGTCCTTTTATTGCACTCTACATCTATCAGGGTTTTAGATGCCTTTTACCTTTTCTCTGCTTTTCTATGTCTTGCCATTCAGAGCGGGTTTTCTTTTTTTTTTTTGTTCCTTCTTTAGAATCGGAACAGGGCAAAGCAATTCCTAATTAGATTTATATGTGTAATTATATGTGTGTATGTTGTGTTAATATTTTCTGTTTGATTACGCTCCCCTTTGCATGATTATAGCTTGAGATGTTAAGGTTATTGTGAGCTTTTTACTTTGCGTAATTATTTTTTGACTATTGAGTCTTTCTAAGGAAGCTGCTACCAAGATGATTCTTTGTTGTTTTTAATTCTAAGGAAGAAAGTCTCTCTGCTGCTTTTTTTTTTTTTAAATTTTAAAAAGTAGGTTGAAATATGTAATTCGTACACCATATTTGATGTTTATGTTTATATCTGCTGTTTATTATTGGCTGCCTTGGCTTTGAGTCCTTCATTTTATTATCAATTAGGTGATTCTGATTGTGGATTATGTATACCTAATGCTTGCTTCACATGCAATACGGACTATGTGGCATATATGTCTATTGACATTACCCTTATTTTTGTATATATTGCTAGTTATTGGGTATGTAAATACGTGCTTCATTACTCTTCTGTTGTTTATATTTCTATTCGCAGCATGGCTCTCGGGAGTATGACAGAGAATCTTCAAGGAGCAGAGAAAAGGAGCGTGAGAAGGGAAGAGAAAAGGACAGGAAACGAGACAAGGGGAGGGACAGGGATAGAGATAGGGAGATAAGCAG
>NC_029776.3:107342761-107363566 GCF_000817695.3 Arachis duranensis
AAGGGACAGAGATAGGGAGAGAAGCAAAGATAGAGAAAGAGATCGGGATGGAGAGAAGGAAAGGGATCGGGACCGGGACCACCATCACAGAGACCGCCATAGGGATCGCAGTGAGAGAAGGGAAAGGGGAAGAGATAGAGATGATGATGATTATTACAGAAGCCGGGACTATGATAGGTAAATAATTCATCTCAGGTTTATTCCTTATATCTGAGTATGAGCTTGTGTATCTTTGTCAGCACGGGTTAGCAGATCTTCTAAGAATTTATTGTTGATTTCCCAAGATACTTGCTTATGCCTATATTTTCACATTAATTTTATTGTCTTTTGTTCATTTTCTTTTCCAATTTGTTTCTATATCTTTTGATGGTACAGACGAAGGGATTATGATAGAGAGGATAGGCACAGGCGCAGGTCTCGTTCACGTTCTGGATCTCATTCGAGGGGTAGATCTGAGCATAGATCAAGGTCACGGTCGCGTTCGCGCTCAAAGAGGTATATTGTAAAATAATTCTCGATGCATTTGACAACAGTTGATGGGTGCACAGTTGAAAGCAATGTAATGTTGTATGAATTTCTATTCTTGATGTCAGGGAAGGATTATATTATATCAAGCTTATCGTTTTATGCCTTCCAATCCTAGTAAAGCTTCTACCTACCTTGAATATGGTCATTGAGAAAGCTTATTTTAAGATATAATAACAATGTCTGAAACTCAACTAAACAAGTCTATGTGTGCCTCAAAAGTGTAATGGGAAATGAAAGCACCTATACGATACAAGGATAAAATCATGAGCTCATATTTTTAGTTTATTTTCTCAAATTAAAACTGTTTACAGGTACTATTTATGATTGGAAATTAACTATATTTACTTGCAGCAAAAGGACTAGTGGTTTTGATATGGCTCCTCCTGCCTCTGCAATGTTAGCTGGTGCTTCTGCTGTTGCAGGTACATTTGCTCCTATATGTATATATTATAAACTTTTAATAGTCTGAACTGTTTTTTCTTTGGTTGTCCTAGTATGGAAAATTCATATCACATTGCATGGTGTTAACTTGGTAAGCTATGTTCAGTTATTATTCTGGTATATAGCTCTTTGAAGAGTGGTTTCCCATGGTGTGTAATTTTGTCTTTCTTTTTACTTGGTGATATACTTCTGGAACTAAAAGATGCTTTGGTTTTTTTGTCTTGTGTTTGGTGTTGTTTGTTTTGTTTCTATGTCTTGTCTTGTGTTCTAAGAAGGCAATGTTGGGCTACTAGCCCCACTGTGCTGACAATGGGCGTGAGCCGACACTGTAGCTTTTATGTCCACGGAGGAATCAATGCACCGGTTTTGGTGGGTCTTGTTCATCTTCAACTGGAAACTATTGACTACTTTGGTGACTTACAAATATTATCTCTAAAACTTGTTTATAATGTTCTTTTAATCCTATTCATATTCATATATAATACATGCAAAGAAGTTAAATTATCCTTAAGCTCATGCAAACTGGAGCAGCAGGAGTCTTTTGATACTTAATAGGATGGGAAAAGATTGAAATAATGACTTTTTTTTCCTGAGATGTAATGTACCTTGTCTGCAGGCCAGATTACTGGAGCAAATCCTGCTATTCCTGGGATGTTTCCAAATATGTTTCCGTTGGCTACTAGTCAGGTATCTTCCTTTCCTTATTCCCGCCTCTAGTTTTCTGGTACAATATTTTCACTAATTTCACCTTTTTGTTTCTGTCATTTCAAGATGCAGCCATTTAGTGCTCTTCCCGTCATGCCAGTTCAGGCTATGACACAACAGGTAAATATAAACCTTTTTCCTATGATCACGGTTTCTTTCTATTCTTCTAGTAGCATCAAATTTTGTCTCTTATTTAATTTGCCAAATATACAGGCTACACGTCATGCTAGACGGGTGTATGTTGGGGGCCTACCTCCTACGGCGAATGAACAGGTACTACATTATCTTATTCTGATTCTTGTGTTTTGTGTTGAGAAGGAAGTTCTAATTTGTTTCACTCTTACTGATACTATATAAAGTGGCAAATGGACCATATATTTGTTCTGTTGATTTTGTTTGTGGCCGCTTTTAATCTCTCTTCTATTATCTTTTTCCTTCTTTGCTGCAGTCAGTTGCTACTTTCTTCAGTCAGGTTATGGCTAAGATTGGAGGAAACACTGCCGGACCAGGTGCGGTAAAATCTTCATTGGATTGAGCCAGTTTGCAGACATTTTAAGTTACCTAATTCATTCAATCTTATTGTGGTCAGGTGATGCAGTGGTCAATGTTTACATTAACCATGACAAGAAGTTTGCCTTTGTGGAGATGAGGTCTGTTGAGGAAGCTAGCAATGCTATGGCTTTGGATGGGATTATTTTTGAGGTATTCTTTTTCCCAACTACAACTTAGCTCGCATTCCATTGAGTTGGTTTGAATTTGTTGGTATCAATAGGTTGTTATTTTAGTGAATTTTGCTTTTGTACTTCAGGGGGCACCAGTTAAGGTCAGGAGACCTACAGATTATAATCCTTCTTTAGCTGCTACCCTAGGTCCAAGCCAACCTAATCCCAATTTGAATCTCGGTGCTGTTGGCCTAACGCCCGGGTCAGCTGGAGGACTCGATGGCCCTGATCGAATTTTTGTGGGTGGTCTTCCATATTACTTTACAGAAACACAGATAAGAGAGCTTTTAGAGACTTTTGGTCCTCTTAGGGGCTTTGATCTAGTGAAAGACAGAGAAACAGGAAACTCAAAGGGTTATGCATTTTGTGTTTACCAAGATCTTGCAGTTACAGATATTGCCTGTGCTGCTCTCAATGGAATAAAAATGGGAGATAAGACTCTTACTGTTAGACGAGCTAACCAAGGTGCTAACCCACAGCAACCTAAACCTGAGCAAGAGAGCATTTTAATGCATGCACAACAGCAAATCGCTCTTCAGGTATAACATATTTGTTTTTTATAGCAATATACTTGTTACCTAGTCTCTCTGCATATCTTGAGATATGTAATTTCCATGTGGTTGGTTGGTGTAGAAACTTATGTTACAACCAGCTTTAGTGGCAACAAAGGTGGTGTGTTTAACCCATGCAGTTTCTTCTGATGAGCTCAAGGATGATGAGGACTACGAAGAGATTCTTGATGACATGAGGCAGGAGTGCTCCAAATTTGGTAATTCGGGATTTAGTTTACCTTTTTGTACTGCAGACTATGCTACTATGTATTGATTTTTGTTGTCTTATTTATTTGTTTTACAGCCATTTGTTCCGCATTCTCCGAAAAAAGAATCAGGCCTAGTTTTACAGACTGAAGCCTTTCCATAACCTTCTATTTCCGTTGATGCATATTTTGTTGTTACATGCTTTGGAAACTAATTTGTACACTCGGATTTTATTTTGTTTTTACAATCTGTAGGTACTTTGGTGAATGTGGTGATCCCTCGCCCACAACCAAACGGTGAAGCTACCCCTGGCGTTGGAAAGGTTGGTCCCTTTCAGCTATTTGTCTGGAAATTCAATCTTCCCATTCTTTTTCCAGTTTCATTTTTGTATCTTGCTGGTTTGCTTTCCGAATATGAAGATGCTTTGATAGTGCTGTTTTATTTCCTATATATTGTGGCTATGTAACTTAATATTACTTGCAGGTGTTTTTGGAGTATGTTGATGTTGATGGTGCTACAAAAGCCCGTGCTGGATTGAATGGACGGAAATTTGGCGGAAATCAAGTTGTAGCTGTCTTTTACCCTGAGAACAAATTTGCCCAGGGAGATTATGAAGGCTAGTTGCATTAGCGTCGCTTGGATTGTATTTTAAAAGATTTCTTCTTAGCATGGATTTTCTTTTATATTTTAAACTTTTAAGCCGAGTCGTGGACATGTATTCCATAAAGTGATGATGAATTGTTTTTACATAGGTTGGAGTAGTAAGAAAGTGTTATGATGGGAGAATTTGTTAATACACTAACTAACCTCTATATTGATCCGTAAACCTTTTGTCCGTAAACCTTTTGTATCTTTTTGAAATTTGTTATCCGCTTTAGTTTGGTTTGCTTAAAAGTAGGCCTAACACTACTTACATTAAGAATTTGGGCCTAGGGTGCTTTGGCTTGCAATAACTTTTGATCATTAAATCACTTCGGAAAAATAATAGTGACATCATTCGATTGAAACACTCATATTCGAGATGGGTAATAGAGAAATGATAGAGATGACAATCTACATTTGCTCCCTTTTCTTTTCTATTCTTTGGATTCTATACCCGTGTTACACACATATCGCTTATCTAACAGCCGCTTTCCCGTGTTCCCTGTAGAGTTGTCAAGTGAAGCGCACCCAAATAATCATGTTCTGTAGCAGCAAACTATGTATGGTGGTTAGGGGTGTTCAAATTCAAACCGATCCAAATTAAACCGTTCATCCAATCCAATTCAAATCGAAAACCGATTAAAATCGCACTAATTCGGATTTGATTGGATTCTATTTTTTGTAAACCGCTGGATTGGATCGGATTTCGGATCTACTTTTCATAATCGATTCAATCCAATCCAAACCGCACAAAGCTATAATATTATTATTTTATTATTATATTTACAATTATATTTATAACATGTTCAATTTGTTATACATTTTTCTATTATTCATGTATTATTATTATTTAATAAATATTTTATGTTTAAAATATTATTTATTTATTTATTTTAACTAACCTATAATTTTATTTCTATGTTATGTTATCGTTGGCTTTTTAAGATATGTTAAGAGTTGTTATGTCATTGTTGATTATTTAAAAATTTGATGTTAAGATTTGTTATATGTATTTAATTTTTTTATTTAAAAAATCGCAAGTCCAAACCGATCCAAACCGCTTGTAATCGGATCGGATCGGATCGGATTTTTAAAAAAAGTTCATCCAATCCAAACCGCATCGCACATAAATTAAGTATTCGAATTTGATGACTTTTTCTCTTGAAACCAAACCAAACTGCACCGCAAACACCCCTAATGGTGGTGTCTATGACGAGTATAAACGTACGATTGTTATTTCTTCCATTTTTGCTTTAAAAGAGAGCTTTGTTTTGTTAAATAAGCTAGGGTCCCTAGGATTGTTTGGCGTAGCCCGCACATACACCACCTAATTAAATTTGTTACATACTTACATTCTATTATTATTATTAAGGAGCGGATAATTTAAGATAAAGATGTAATAGAAATAAAGCATATAATGGGAGTGGTATTATAAAAATTGGATTGACAATATTTCCCCTCCAATTTCATAAAGAGAACTCTTAATTAATTAAATGACATAGAGGTCAGCCAATTCTTCCAGAGAGTCAGCAGTGAGCATTGGATCTGCCTTTTCTAGCATCCACAAGAGATGATCAAAGAGAACTACCTCACAGTTAACCACCAAAACATTTTCATAATCATCACCGCCGTTTCGCTTTGACTTATTGATTAGAGCATTCATAAGAGGATGATTCAGATATTTGGAGCTGATTACGTACCGTTTCCTTGTGCTGCCAACAAATATAGTTTCAAAATTTTCATGTTCCTGCATCTCATTTCCAGCCCACAAATTCTCCTTCACAGATTTGGACCTCAAACTGCTATATGATGAAGATCTTCCTAGCTGCCAATTTGACAAGCTCTTGCACTTCCTCAGCATTATATTGATCTTCATCTTCTTCATTGTATTTGGATTCAGGCAAGTATGGAGGGGATGATGGGAGACACGGAGAGTAGTATTGATAAGGAAGAAGCGAAAGATGAGAGAGACAAATAGACTTAAAACACACTCATAACAATTAACAAGTGTGGTACTTCTAAAGAGAGTTAGCGAGGTGGGTGCAAAGTCTCTGTTCTCGGCCGCTAGAAGTGTGGGGTCAATTTTCGATCAAACATTTATTCTAATTTTTTTTTGTGACAAGAACAAGTAACCTTTTGATGTTTTATTAGTGTTCAAGCCCGTGCGTCACACGGGAGAGAATTGCAACAACCAATGATTGAAGCTCCCGTATATGCCAGCATTTGAAATGTGGTCTGATAGTTTGAATTCATGCTATAGCATTTGAAATTGAAGATTCTAGTTTTAACTTGAGAAATTAATAAAATTGGTTTCGTAGTTCTTAATTCCTATTCCGTTTGGTTAGTTTTGAGTTTATGAAAAGCATATTTAGAACGTTATTTGTCATCGTAAAGAACTATTAAATAAGTTGACATAATAGAATAATAACAATAACAAAGTCTTATTTTACTAAGTAGGTTTAGCTACATAAATTAAAAGACACTATTGTATTTTGTTATGTTTGTAATCAAACTATTGATATGTAGATTTTTTTCATCACTTCATGCATGGTTTTTTTAAGTCTTTCTCTAACTTGTATCTTACTCATCCTCTTATTCGAGTATTTTAGTGATCTTCTTTTTACGTATCTAAACCATCTGGGACGAGATTTTACGCTTTTTCTGTAATAGATATCGTTCCAACTTTTCTCTTATATCTTCATTTCTTATTTTATCCATACGTTTGTGGCTATTCATCCATTACAACATCTTAATCTCTACCACACTTAACTTATGTTCATTCTTATTCTTTTGCTTTCCAACACTTTGTTCCATACAACATAGCCGTGGCAATGTGAAAATTTTTTTCTTAAAGTCTTAAAGGTACTTTTTTGTCGCATATAAAACCAGGCGCACTTTACCACTTTGACCAACCCGTTTGTATCCGATATTTTACATCCTCCTCAATTTTTTCATTATCCTACATCATAAACCTAAGATACTTGAAATGCTTTACCTGTAGTTGAATGGTTTCTCCAATTTTTTACTTTTGTATTAGTATTTTTTCTTCGCCTATCAAACTTACATTCCATATATACCGTCTTACCGCAACTTATACTCAAATTGTACCCCTTTAGTCCTCCTCTCTACAATTTTAACTTCTAATTTAAATGTTCCTTTGTTTCTCTCGTAAAATCGATGTCATTGACAAAAAGCACGTAATATGGTATTAGTTCCCTGATATGCTCTGTAAACACCTCCAAAACTAATGTTAAAAGATAAGGGCTTAGAAATGATACTTAATGCAATTCTACACCAATAAAAAACTTTTCTGTCACACGTCACTTTAAGTCTTTACATAAGTTTTAGCCTCATTGTACATTTTCTTAATTGCATGGATATATTCATTCTTTATCCTCTTTTTCTCCAAAATTTTTAATAGAATCTCTCTTAATGCCTTATTATATGCTTTTTTTTCAAATTAATAAATATTATGTGTAGATCCTTTTTGTTATTTTGATATCTGCCCGTTATTCTTCTTAACGATTATATCTATCTGACATAAGACCAAACTGATTTTCTGAGATTTGTATCTCATATTTCAATTTTCATTCTATTACTTTTTCCCATAATATCATAATGTGACTTATGAGTTTGATCCGATTCTGTAGTTTTTAAAATTTTATATGCCTCCCTTATTTTTGTATATAGAGACTAATGTACTTTTTCTCTATTTATCCAACATCCTCTTAAACACTAAAATATTATTAAAATACTTGGTTAACAAACCGACATCCTTTTCTCCTAAAATTTTTCACATTTCAATCGGAATGATAACTAATCTGATTGCCCTTCCAATTTTCATTCTCCTAAGAGAAAATGTGTTTTATTTAATTTAGTTTTTTTAGAGACTATTTTTTTTGTTATTTCTATTTAGCAACGAATTTGATGTTAAAATGTAAATCGAAAATATGATTATTACATGTTACTTCACAATTTTAGTTATAGAGAAATATTAGAGGTTTAACACTTTTTATCGGTATTAGTTAATATTTTTAGCTAAATACTTTGTTTTTATACCATTAGAAATTTTTTTTGTTTGGTTTCCCACGGTATTTCTCAACCCGACAGGCCAAGGACTAATCCGTCACGGTACTGAACTCCATTTAAGAGTTTGTCGCTGGCCAATGGATTGCTGCATGCACAAGGCGGGATTCGAACCCCCGACACTTGCTTAAGCGGACTAGTGAGCTAACTACTAGACCAACCCAACTTGGTTTATACCATTAAAATTAGTGTTTAGATTTTAAAATTTAGAATTTAATACTTATAATTTAGAATGTTAATTAAATATTGACAAAAAATAATAAAATTTCTTAATAATATAGTATTACTCTTAGTTAAATATTCCTTCTCTTATAATCTCAAGGCTCCGTCATTATACTTTTATTTTTCTAACAAACGCTTTCATTTATATTTCTAAAATAAAAATCTTAAATAATTAATTTATAATTTAGATGATCAAACTAAAATTCTCTCTTAACAATTTTCCAAACTACTCTTTCGTTTAAGTTGAATATATGATTACATTTCATTAACAAGTTTTAAAACTAAAAATTCTTGGAATCAACCATTTCTTTACCAATACTTTACTAACACCAAGATCTATCAAATTTTTTCCGTACACAGAATTGTGAATTTGTAATATTTCCGTAGGATTCAAAACCTTCTTTTCTATGATTTATTAATTGGCTTGGCGCTGAGTTAGAACTTAAAGGAATCAGTTGCTTTGTGGAGAGAGCTATACACGGAAGCTGCTTCTTTTGGGTAGTGATTAACTGATTATAACAAAGAAGTTTTCTGAAGAACCCCAACACTATTAGCTAGGGAGCTGGTGGGTAAAACATGGAGATTAACTCTGGCTTTTGTACGAAGGATTATTGGATTAGCAGTGGCCGGGGAGAAGCCGGAAAAAATAAATACTCTAAATTAAAGTCCTTCCACACTTGAAAAGGAAGAATCCATCGTGCAAGCAATTAAAAATTGAAAATACCCTCCTCCACTAATGTAGCTATATTTAATTTGGGTTTAGGAAAGACCGTATTTATCCAAGTATAAATTTTGGTCACGGGATTTTACCTCAAAGTCACCGATCGATAGTATAATGCAAGTGCGGTTGTGGTTGAATAAGCCATAAATACATACATGATACATATCCTCCCAAAAGGAAAAGGTACTTTTTCACGCTTGCCGAACCAATTATCATGAAGGCCTATGCTTGTCACATGAAGGCCATAAATATTTAATATATACACAACAATGTAACTCTCTCTATAAAAGTGTATATAATGTCCTTATACCGCCATGTCGATTCAAAATTATTAGTCAGTCCATTAAGATGAAGCATTTTAGGGACACTATTTTGACATGCGCATGCATGTGGTTACTAAGTTTGAGTGATATATGCTTGTGTCAGCCGCGGTCGCCACAACAAGGACTCCAAGTGCCAGGCTTCTTCATCTTTGGTGACTCATTGGTTGACAACGGAAACAACAATGGGATGCTAACCCTTGCCAGAGCCAATTACAGGCCTTATGGCATTGACTTCCCACAGGGTCCTACTGGCCGCTTTACCAATGGTCGAACTTATGTCGATGCTTTAGGTAAATTCATTTAATTTTCCATTCTATTTTATAAATCTTGCATCATGCTTATTAACTAGTGTATGTGTTATATCTGGATAGTAATAGGTCGGTAATGATAAGGATATACTTTCTAAAGTTATCTTATATAACATAGTATTTATAATTTTATATACATAATATTTGTAATGACATATTTATTATCTCTAAAATTACATAATTATTCTAGTATTGATTAATAAATATTAAATAAAATAACTTTAAATTATTCAGATTAATTTTTTATTGTCATTTAAATATTATTATTATTGATAATGGATAATATGAGCAGGAGTAAAAGATTCAAGAAAAGATGACAAAGTATTCAAATAGTAGAAGGCAATCGTTATTTTCTACTATTTGTTTTACTTTTATTTATAACAATTTAATGTTCTCGTTTTTTAAAGGCACGTCATGAGTCTCGCACCGAATAAATAAATAACTTCAATATAATATTGAATTCATAAAACTCTGTTACTTAATATACTAGTAATCGGCTAAATCATAACAGAGTGAACAATCGCTAGAGATATATAGAGAAGAATTAGCATGTGATGAATTACGAATGGACATATTTCAAGCTATATTACTTTCAATTTTCAACGTCGCATAGCCTAAAAGGAAATATTCTATACTTGTCTCATTACATAAACACTTAGAATTCATTTTTGTAGGCTGTAGCTACTAGCTAACAATAAATACGTGTAAGCGTTCATGTGTTAACCAAATCTAAATGCAATATTGGTAATTTGGTAATTGCAGCTCAACTTCTGGGTTTTCCAACATATATTCCACCATATTCAAGAGCACGGGGCTTGGACCTTTTAAGAGGAGCCAATTATGCATCTGGAGCAGCAGGCATCCGGGAGGAAACTGGAAGTAATCTGGTAATTAAGTATATACATACATGATACATATGAGAAATCCTTGTATGGTTCTGGAATACAATTCATGCATTTCTCAAAACCAACGACAACCACTCATTTTTAATTTTCATAACAATTCTAATTTCTAAATGAGCAGGGGGCTCATACATCAATGAATGAGCAAGTCTCTAACTTTGGAGAAACAGTGCAGCAGTTGAGAAGGTACTTTAGAGGAGACAACGATGCGCTTAACAGCTACCTTGGCAAGTGTTTGTTCTTTTCAGGGATGGGAAGCAACGATTACCTCAATAACTATTTCATGCCAGATTTTTATTCCACCAGCTCTGATTACACTGCCAGAGCATTTGCAACGATCCTTCTTCAACAGTACGGTCGCCAACTAGCTGTAAGACTTTTGCTTCTGCTCGATATTCAAATTGAATGGAACACTCTCTCAAAAGAAAAGAGTCTACAAACACAATATTTAAGACAAAAAGAATAAAAAAGTGATTGTTACAACTAGGTATGATATGATATGTCACGTTTCATTCTATTGTTTTGCAGCAATTGTATTCGCTAGGTGCAAGGAAAGTGATTGTTACAGCAGTTGGCCAAATCGGGTGCATACCATATCAATTGGCCCGTTTCCATGGGAATAACAGCAGATGCAACGAAAAAATCAACAGTGCCATACAATTGTTCAACTCAGGTCTTAAGAGAATGGTTCAGAATATTAATGGAGGGCAGCTTCCTGGAGCAAAGTTTGTATATCTGGATTTTTATCAAAGCAGCCAAGATCTATCTTCAAATGGAACGTCCCTTGGTAAAACTAAAGTTGTTTTATATATTTAATTCGACACATATCTTGTACATTGTAATAATCACCGAAAAGCACATACAGGATTTGATGTGGTGGACAAGGGGTGCTGTGGGGTTGGAAAGAACAATGGGCAGATTACTTGCCTTCCTCTTCAACAGCCATGCCAAGATCGACACAAGTACTTGTTCTGGGATGCATTCCACCCAACTGAACTCGCCAACATCTTACTAGCCAAGGCAACCTACACCTCACAATCATACACTTATCCCATTAACATTCAACAATTGGCAGCGCTCTAAGAGAGAGCCGTTCTACTTTTTACGTATGTTTGACGTTGTTTATGTGTCACTGCAATTTGCTGATGTTGTTCTTGTTCCTTAATTACGTGGATGATGATAATATAATAATAAATTTCCTTAGTTGATTTATAGCAGCTGATTTGTTCGATTAGACTAGTACTACTAAATTCATACAAGAGAGTTGGTTGTGATTGAATTGAGTAAATAGCAGTACACCACAACGATTGTCTCAACGGTCAACTACTGGATTGAATTCATAGTTCCCATTAAAAGCTATCATCCCCATGAGAGCGTTCACTGCTTCTGTTGGGGAATGGCGTCTGGAATGGAAGACATGTGGTTTGGCCTCTGTTCCTTCCTATGCCGCAGCAACCTCTGAATACATCAGTAAATAAAAAATGAAAATTTTAAAAAGTAAAGAATTACGAACTTGTTACGTACAGTGAGCTGCGTGTTATATGTTTGGGCCAAGAGATGAGCGTACTCCTGAGCATTGTACTGATTTCTGGTTGGGTAGTTAGGCATAAGGTAGTTGTTTAAGTAGTCATTGCTGCCCATGTTTCATAAAACCAGTAAGACAAAAAAAACTTATTTCAATGGATACATTTTGTTTGTTATATAACATTAAATTGGTTTCAAAATTTAAATTTGTTATAAAAATTTAAATTTTAGTTGGAGTGAGGTTTAAACTTGGATCTTTCAAAATTTAAATTTGTTAAAAAAATTCAAATTTTACTTTGAGTGAGGTTTGAACTTGGATCTTTTAAATATTGGCAAAATAGTTGTCTACTAGATCATCATCACTTTTAACATTAACTATGTTATTGAATTTATATATATTTAATGATTATATTTGTATACAATATAAATTCTTCCGCTACATATCATATTGTGATTAATATATGATTTATTGAGGAATAACCACAGCATCCTTGATAATAATTATATTTAAATAAATCACATAAATATTAATATGATATATTTGTATGTTATGAATTATATAATAAACTTACCCACAAAAATTTATTATGTTATTCACGTATAATTAGATTGAAATAAAAAATATTTCTTACTTCTTAATTAGCCTGCAGGTATTAAGATAGGGCTGCACATGGATCGGATAATATTCGCATATCCGCGGTAATTATCCGCATCCGATCCAAATTTTGCGGATATTATCCGATCTGCACTATGGTAGGATCGGATTGCGGATTTAGCAGTGATATCTGCGGATCCGATCCACAAATCCGCACGTCTCGTATAAATAGCATATTTTAAGAAAGTAAATCCTAATGTGATATGAATTTTAGTGTATTTTTTTATGAATTTTATGATATCTTGTTTTTAATTTTCTATGTTGTACTTCAACTTAGAATAATTAAACTTAAATCTTGTGTTATTATTTTTTTTTGTTATTCAAGAGAACTTTTATTGATAATATTTTAGGAGTAAATAAGTTTAAACAGGTAAAAAATGAATTTTATGGATATTTTTTTTGTAAAAATAATCAAATAAAATCTTAAAATAGTTTTTTTAACTATGCGGATATACCCGATATCCGATCCGATCCGATCCGTTGGCCGGAAAAAATGCAGATATCGTATCCAATCCGATCCTATCCAATGAGTGCAGTACGTATCGGATAGAATTTTAGGCTATATCCGATCAGATCCGATCCGTGTGCAGCCCTATATTAAGAAGTAGTATTTTATTTTCTAGTTTCAATACTTTAGCTAATATAGTGAATATTATGTGTGTGTTAAAATCTTTGCCCACAGGTAGATTTTAATAATACTATATGATTCATATGAATTTTGACATGACTTGCATTGGCATGTATTATCATATATTATGGATTTTGATGTACCTCTTTAAAGTTGAGTAATGTTAGCATGATTTATTATTTGCAGCAGTAATGATATTTAAAACTATATCTGAAGTTCATTTGTTAAGTGGTGACAACTATAAAGAATGAAAATATAAGATTCTCTTTCACTTAGAGTGTGCAGACCTTGACTGTGCTCTTTGTAGGGAAGAGCCTCCGACACCTACTGATGCTAGTTCTCAAGCCGAGGTAGCATTATATGAACGGTGGGAGAAATCCAACCGTTTAAGTATGATGTTCATTAAGTCTCGTATTTCAACTAGTATCCGAGGTTCAATTCCCAATTGTAGGAATGTCAAGAATTATATGAAGGCTATTGATGAACAGTTTAAGTCTTCTAGTAAGGCACTTGCAAGCAACCTAATGGCACAATTGTCATTTATAAGGCTTACCGGCGTAAGAGGTGTGTGTGAACACATCATGAAGTTGAGAGATATTACAGCACAACTGAAAGCTTTAGAGGTTGAGATCTCTGACTCATTTCTGGTGCATCTTATTCTAAATTCTCTTCCTGCCCAGTATGGACTATTTAAGATTTATTATAATACACATAAGGAAAAATGGTCTATTAACGAATTACTGATGATGTGTGTGCAAGAGGAAGGAAGGCTAATTCAAAAATTTGGTAAAAGTGCACTATTAGTGACAAATGAAGGTGGTAAAAAGCAAGCTCATAAGAAGAAAAAAAAGGGGTATTGTATCCCATCCTATGAAAAAAGAAGGTGCACAATGTTTCTTTTGTAAAAAGAAAGGACACATGAAGAAGGAGTGCCCAAAATTTAAAGTTTGGCTTGAAAAGATAGGTACTAACCTTTGTGATCTTATTCCTTCAGTGTGTTTTGAATCTAATTTTGTTGAAATATGTCATGACACTTGGTGGATTGATTCTGGTGCTGAAATTCATATTTCAAATACCATGCAGGGTTTCATAAGGAAAAGGAAACTGATAGGAAGTGAACTGAACATCTATATGGGCAATCAGATGTGTTCACGTGTTGAAGCTGTTGGAACATTTAGACTTGTATTAAGTACTGGTTGTATTTTAGATTTAGAAAAAACCTTTTATATTCCAGATTTTTCTAAAAATTTGATTTCTTTATCTAAGCTTGTAAAACAAGGATTATGTATAAATTTTTATGATGATTCTGTTGATATTATTAAAAATTATAATATTATTGGACGTGGTACTTTAATTGGTGATTTATTTAAAGTCTATTTAACTAATAATGTTCCATCTGGTCTTATGGTTATGCATGGTAATGGTATGAATGAAAAATCCTCCATGTTGTAGCACCGAAGGTTGGGACACATCTCCATTAAGAGAATGAAGAAATTAGTAAGTGATGGGATTCTTGAACCTCTAGACTTTACTAATTTTGATACTTGTGTAGATTGCATTAAGGAAAAGCAAACCAAAAAATTTCAAAAAGGTGATAAGAGGAGTTCTGACATGAAGGTTGTAGTAGGCTTAGAGAAGGGAGGTTGAATCTATGTCTTTTTTTTTAATTTGATAAACTTAACCCTTTAAAGTAAACTTTCAATTCTTATTCTGTTTGAACTCAGCATCGAAAATTTATGAGACAATTTATTTTTGTCTCATGAATATCAGAAAACAAAACAGAGCAGAGAGGAGAAAAGCTAACACCATCATGTATCCTGGTTCGGTTGCCTTGTGCTATGCGACCTACGTCCAGTCTCTACCACAACCGTGGTGGAATTTCCACTATAGTTAAAGTATTACATACACCGATTCCACAAGATTGACACAATCCTCTCACACTCAAGTTCTAACCTAACTTGACATTGGTTATGCTAATACCTAACTCTTCACTCTTAGTGCTCACCCAACTAAGAAAGGGGTACCTCACTGGTACAAGATACAAGACACAAACATACCTAAAGAAATCTGAAAATAACTCTAGGCTTTTCTCTCAAGTGTATCATTCAGCCTCTTTCCATTCATTGGCTTTTACTTGAGCTCTCTTAATATGCCTTTTCACTCAAGAAATTACAGAAAGATAAACATTGAAAAATAAAATACAATCTGTAAAACATGAAAGAGATTGACTTCTTCAACAGCCTCTGTGCTTTGTGATAAACCATATTTGCATGTTTCTGATTCAGTTCTTCATTTTTGGTGGAATGTTTCTTTGAAAGAAAACACTGTCCAAGTAGAGTCTTCAGAGAGCTTCTTCACAGAACAAAACATCAATACACTGGGTTATCTCTCCTTGGCTTCTGAATGAATACCAAACTTCTTTTATCTCCTTGCATGTTACTGAGCTGCTCTTCCTAGGTCAACCCGTGAGCAGTGTGCTTCACCAACCCACCATCTCACTTTTTTCCATTAATCCTTGGAATGGAAACTTTTGCTCTGACCTTCTCTTGTTGACCGAAAATCATAGAAAAGCAGAAAACAATATCCTCAATGGTAAACCCAAATCTTGGCCATTGAGAAGCTACTTGGTCTCCAAGACTCACTTGTGACCGTGGATTCACAGCAGATTGGAGCAGAAATCAACTTTCTCTTGTTTCTCATTTTTGGACTAGCAGAGGGTTGGGAAGAAGAGAAGATGGCAGTATGCATGTAATAGGAAATGGTTTACCTTTAACCTTTGCTTAAGCTTGATTTGGTTGGATTATGCTGATTTGACCTCAACCTTTCTTGCCTAACCTTCTCATTATTTTCTTCTTCTGTGAACAACTTGTGGAAGAAGCTCTCTCTTACTTCTTTGCTCTCTGACCAAGAAAGAGAAAGTGTACGTTGCTTTTTCTTGGTGAAAGCACATGGGATTGTTTAAATGAGAGAGGCAATCGAACTTGGATCGGGTTTGATTTGCTTGGCCCGTCTGATCCCTTGCTTTAGTTTTCTTTGGGCTTTCATTGCTTTGTAGCTCGCCAGCCTTGTTTTTAATTTCATTCAATTTGGGCTGCTTTGGTGAATTGATTTTGGCCTGCATCACTAAATCAAAATAATCAAAATCAATTGGGTAATTTACTCAATAATCTAATGTTTGTCATCATCAATTATATTAGTTAATTTCTTAACTCAATATGACATATTAGAAACAATTCACACTGACATATGTTGTCCTGATATGTCGTTAAGTGGTCAGAAATACTTCATCTCATTTATTGATGATTATTCACGATATATGTATCTCTATATGCTTCATAATAAATATGAGGCATTGGATGCTTTTAAAGTTTATAAAGCTGAAGTAGATAAACAATGCAGAAAGCAAATTAAGATCGTGAGATCAAATAGAGGTGGAGAATTCTACGGGAGATATACTGGAAGTGGACAAGCACCTGGTCTATTTGCAAAGTATCTTCAAGAGCATGGTATTGTGGCACAATACACTATGCCTGGCACACTAGATCAAAACGATGTAGTTAAAAGAAGAAATAGGACTTTGCTGGATATGGTGAGGAGTATACTTAGCTACTCCAATCTTCCTTTATCCTTGTGGAGTGAAGCCCTTAAGACAGCCGCGTATATATTAAATAGAGTTCCAACAAAGGCAGTTTCTAAAATTCCATTTGAGCTATGGAAAGGTTAGAAACCTAGTTTGAATCATATACGCATTTGGGGTTGTCCTACTGAAGTTCGGGTTTATAATCCACAAGAAAGGAAGTTGGACCCAAGGACGATAAGTGCCTATTTTATCGAATATGCAGAAAAGTCTAAGGGTTACAGATTTTATTGTCCCTCCCATTCAAGTAAAATAGTTGAATCTAGAAATGCAAGATTTTTAGAACATGATGTGAAAAGTGGGAGAAATCATCCTCTTAAAGTTGTTGAGAATGATAATGTTTGTCAAATCTCTCCATGTACAAGAGTGATTGTTCAATACAATGCCCATATAGATAGGGTCATTGTAGAATAAGCTATTACTAATACTCCACATCATGAAGATACTGTTCAAGTAGATCATATGGTGGATGATCAAATTTTTCATAATAAAAATATTGTTCAAGAATATATTGCTCAACAACAACTTTAAGAAGAGGGAGAACCTGTTATGCCACCATCTTTACAAGAGGTTGATGATGCAACATTAAGAAGATCAACAAGAATAAGAAAGCTTGCAATTTCTAGTGACTATGTAGTGTATCTTGTTGAGTCTGATTATGATGTTTGTAATGAAAATGACCTAACGACATTTTCACAAACAATGGAAAGTCGTAATTTCAATTTCTGGCTAGATGCTATGAAGGATGAAATAAATTCTATAGCGGATAACCAAGTTTGGGATCTTGTAGAATTGCTTGATGGAGAAAAGTCCATTGGCTGTAAATGGGTCTTTAAGACCAAGAAGGATTCATCAGGCAATATTGAGTGCTACAAGACTCGACTTGTTGCTAATGGATTTACTCAAAGAGAAGGAGTTGACTACAGAAAAACCTTTTCTCCCATTTCAAAGAAAGACTCTTTTCGCATTATTATGGCATTGGTAGAACACTTTGACATGGAATTACATCAAATGGATATGAAATTGACATTTCTTAATGGAGATTTGGAAGAAGAGGTCTATATGAGACAACCTGAAGGGTTTATCTCAAGTGCTGGTAAGGAGTTAGTTTTCAAGTTTAAGAGAGTAATGTATAGTCTTAAGCAGGCTTCCCGACAATGTATTTGAAATTTCACAATGTGATTTCTTCATTTGGGTTCATTGAGAACATTTCTGATCAATGTATATATCACAAGGTTAGTGGGAGCAAGATCATATTTTTCATCTTATATGTAGATGATATTTTGCTTACAACAAATGATTTAGGGTTGTTACATGAAGTGAAACAATTTTTCTTTAGACATTTTGATATGAAAGATATGGGTAATGTATCTTATGTCATTGCAATAAAGATTAATAGAGATAAACATAAAGGAATTTTAGGTTTATCTCAAGAAGGCTATATTAATAAAATTCTCGAGAGGTTTAAAATAAAAAATTATTCACCAAGTGTTGCACCTATTGTGAAAGGTGACAAATTCTATTTAGATCAATGTCCTAAAAATGAACTTGAAAAGAAACAGATGCAAAATATTCCTTATGCTTCAGCCGTTGGAAACCTTATGTATGCTCAGGTCTATACAAGATCTGACATTGCTTTTGCTGTTAGCATGTTAGGAAGATATCAAAGTAATCCAGGAATTATCCATTGGAAAGTTACAAAGAAGGTCTTAAGGTACCTTCAAGGGACCAAGGACTTCATGCTTACATATAGACGAATCGACAATTTGAAAATTGTTGGATACTCAGATTCAGACTTGGCGGGAGTGTTGATTCTAGGAAGTCAATGTCAAGATACATCTTCATACTTGCTGATGGAGCAGTATCTTGGAAGAGTGCAAAACAATCACTTGTAGCCACTTCTACCATAGAAGTCGAGTTTATTGCTTGTTTTGAGGCTACATCACAAGGTGTTTGGTTAAAGAATTTCATCTCTGGGCTTAAGATTATGGATTGTATCTCTAGGCCATTGAGAATATATTGTGACAATTCAACTGCTGTATTTATGGCTAAAAATAATAGAAATAGTAGTCGAAGTAAGCACATCGATATTAAATACTTAGCCATTAAAAACCGAGTTAGGTCTAATGAGGTACAGATAGAGCATATTAGTACTTAACAGATGATAGCTGATCCTTTGATAAAAGACATGCCACCAGAATTGTTTAAGGATCATGTTACTAGTATGGGTTTATATTTTGTAACGTCACTTATATGACTTATGTTATATTATATGACATATTTGAATATGAAATTCTTATTATTGTTTGTTTTTCATTTGGTTAGTATATATGCGCATACATGATTGAGAATGACAAATAAAATTTAGGGAAGGACCTAGAATAAGCATTGGGCTTATTCTTACATAAATACCATATAAAGAGTTTATTCAATTAGGAGATATTACATTATTACATTGTAATACGTAGAAGGTAATACTCGATTAATGAGAACCTACGGTTATGATTCGTGTAATTTGTCTTAATTGTTTAAACATAGTATGTAATTACAGACTATACGTAACAAATGTTGGACCAAGTGGGAGAATGTTAGAATTTTTATTCTAATTGTGGTCCAATTTGTTTATATAGAAATTAGTTTGGGTGGTGTTGTAATTATTCATTAATTATATTGGCAGTTGGTCTCCAATTCTGATCACATGACAATAACAACAAAAAAAACACACCTTGATTTCATCTTACTCTATGATTCAAGAATTGGAAATTACAAATTAAATCAAGTTTATGATGAAGAGTCATACTCTTTCCATCAAAGAACAGACCAACTATCAATATAATTAATAAATAATTACAACACTATCCAAACTAATTTTTATATTAACAAATTGGACCACAATTAAAATAAAAATGCTAACAGCCATGCCAACAAAGAGACATAGCATCAGCTCCAAGATTGGCAGTTATTTGATTCAGTGTGTTCTCCAAGTTTCCAATTTGCTCATCCTGCTCATGCTCAAATAAGAAATGTATCCTCATAATTTAGATTGTTGGAGCTGATTGAATATAATAATTAATGATAGACAGATGGTTATTATGCACGAAGTTTCTGCCTGTGGCATCAAGAATTCCGGCAGCAGCTGAGGCGTAGTTTACTCCGTGAAGCACTTTATCCCCTGAAGCTTCTGAGTAGGCAGGAATCAATGGAAGTCCCAATAGTTCCGCTGCATTTCAATCATCATATACAGTTCAAAGTCAAATCAGGGTCAAAGAAAAATTAATCATGAATTCAATTTCTCTATTGGCTGCTTTAGTTGAAATGATTATGTCAAGATCGACATTCGACAGTCAGTCATCAAATGTGCAATCTGATTCTTGTGGCAAACTCACACACCAAAAGAATACTACTGCAATCCTCGGTACTGAAAAATAAACCCTCATTCACTCGATTCTGTACAACCAAGTTCTTTTCTGCTTATGAAGCTATCCTTGAATAGGCAGTCTTATTAAGTATTATCCCCAAACATACATATATACTGTACATTACTTGCACCCATTTGACACATAATCTTAAGTTACATAGTGTTACATGACTATTTTAATTACTTATGTGATTATTTAATGACTTCTGAATTCTGATTATGACTATTTATGTATAGTTAAAGTTCCTGAATCTACTCTTCCAACTCTCATATATAAAAAAAGAAACAAATATGCAATAAGGGAGTGGAATGAGAGGGATACCTATTTGATCAACCATGGTGTAACCATTGGAGAAGCTACCAGTAGGGCCTCCGTTGAAGTCAATGCCATAAGGGCAATAGACTAATAGTTAGCCTCAGCAAAGGAAGGCAGATTGTTGTTGTTGCCATTGTCTATCAGAGAGTCACCAAATATGAGCATGGCTGGCACCATTTCTCTCGCATCACCTCCATCTTTCCTCCATTGTGTTGTTTCTTGTTCTTTTACATTCTTTTTCCATTTATAGTCCAATATCAGTTGGCATC
>NC_029776.3:107363630-107379614 GCF_000817695.3 Arachis duranensis
TAGAATAAATGTCTAGAAGAATGGTAGGTACATCCTACTAGTATTAATAGAGGCAAGGTGCATTTGGCAATGTTGAAAGCAACTCGTCTGGAGCGAAATACAGTATTCTCTTGTATTTCAGGATTGAGTGCTATCTTAGTATATCTTAGGACAATTCTTAAGATATATATATAGTGAGTTTGTGCTATTACTTATTCCTTTAATTTTATTTTCTTTTTCATTTTGCGTATGACATCAATAATATATATAAATTTTAAAAATAACAAATGTTAAAAACTAACATTTTTCTTTTATATTTGTCTTGCATTACCAACACTAACCAATTTTCTAATTTTTCGCTAAAGATATTTATCAAATTCATCAATACTTCAGGCCCAAGGCACACAAAATTCCAACAATAGACAAGACCAAATAGAATGATCAACTTTTGTCTTTTTCTCTCTATTCTATTTGTAAATTCTGACTTTTGTCCTTTTCTTTCTTTATACCTTCTTAATGTTTCTAGAATTTAGATGACCTTTTCTTTTCTGTTAGAAATAAGAATCTTCTATCATGATACGGAAAGATTTGGTTTGTTATGAGAGTTGTCCATGTATATATATTGTCTCCCTAAAATCATTCAATTCAAGAAAATATACACATTTTCTTCAGCCTTCTTTATCTTTTTCATTGCTCTGCATTTCTATTATGGTATCAGAGCTTCTTTAAAGAAGCTCTGCTGATACCCAATGGCCAAGACCACTAACCCAAACACACCACATTCTTCTTCTTCTTCTAGCTCTACAAATACAAATGCAGAAACTATTTCTTCTTCCTCCACAGACACATCCAACCCTTTTTACATACATCCTAGTGAGAGTCCCACTTCTGTTCTGGTAACACCACTGCTCACTGCCAACAATTACCACTCATGGAGTCGTGCTTTCTCCATGGCCGTCATCATGAAGAACAAGCATGGATTCCTCACAGGAACCATCCCCATGCCCTCTCTTGAGGATCCCACCTTTCCTGCCTGGGAGAGATGTAACAGTCTCGTTCTATCATGGTTGTTCCATTCTCTTTCCCCTTCCATCACTCAAAGCGTCATATACTTCTCAACCGCCTCCACTGTATGGGAAGACCTACGAGAACGTTTTTCACAGATTGATTTGTTGCGAATCGCAGAACTACAAGAAGAAGTATACGGACTCAAGCAAGGAAATCAATCAGTCACAGATTTCTTTACCTCTCTGAAAACCCTCTGGGAAGAGCTGGAGAATGCTAGACCCCTACCTCCGTGTAGCTGTCCAGCTAAGAAGCATCGAAATCAAGATTTCGTAATTCGTTTTTTGAAAGGGCTGGATGAAAGATACGCTGTTGTTCGCTCACAAGTTCTGATGCTCGACCCTCTGCCTCCGATTACTCGAGTCTTCGCAATGGTGATCCAGCAGGAGCGAAATCTTCAAATCGCTTCTGGAATCCTAGATGATCAACGCCTACTCGCTGCTGCTGTCAATACTCGCCGTCCTGCACCAGGGCGAGGCCGCGGCGGTTACTCCCAAGGGCGTGGTGTTGGCTCTAACAAGCAGTGTTCCTTTTGCGGCCGGGTGGGGCACACTGTCGATGTGTGCTATGGAAAGCATGGGTATCCACCCGGTCACCCGCGATACCCCGGTCATCCACGCCTCCCGGACCGAGCAGCTTCCTCCAGCAGTAGCGCCGCCATGACCGTGACATCTTCCTCTCATTCACATGCCCAGTTGCAAGGAAATAGGGCAGTGACGGGTAGCACTCCAGAACCTCTTTTGGGCCTTACTCCACAGCAACATAACACTCTGATGGCTTACTTGAAGCAAGCCGAGGCCCATGTGCCAGAGACTAAAGATGATAAGGGTTCCTCCTCCTCCCAATCTGGGCTTCTCCCCAGTCCACGTACACATATCCTTTGTTTTGCAAAAACCTTTTCTATTTTAAACAAAGATTTTTCAAAAACCTTTAGTGATACTTGGATCATAGATTCTGGTGCTAGTGATCATATTTGTTCTAATTTATCTCTTTTTGTCTCATACACAAAAATAAAACCTATTCTTGTCCACATGCCTAACGGTTCAAATGCTACTGCACATTATAGGGGAATAGTTAAATTTTCATCTTTTTTGACTCTTATTCATGCATTATATTTACCTCAATTTCATTTTAATCTTATCTCAGTGTCTAAGCTCACTTCTACATTACCTTGTGAATTTATTTTCTCTCAATTTTATTGTCTCATACAGGAATCGAGCAAATCGAGGATGATTGGTTTGGGTGAATTAAGAGATGGGTTGTATGTGTTAGACAAGAAGTCCACTACAAATTTATCAAACGACATCCATCCCACACATATTGCTTCAATCCACACTTCCAACCTGTGGCATTTTAGATTAGGACATCTTTCTGGACACCGTCTTAGTATTTTACATAAACAATATCCCTTTATTTCCTTGAATCATGAAAATGAAGCATGTGATGTATGCCATTTCTCAAAGCAAAAGAAACCTTCTTTTTCTATTAGTCATAATCGTGCTCATGCTCCTTTTGATCTATTGCATCTTGATATATGGGGACCTTTTAGACAAAATTCAATCCACAACCACAAATATTTTCTAACTATTGTGGATGATTTTAGTCGATTCACTTGGATTATTTTACTAAAAACCAAGAATGAGGTTTCTCAACATGTCATCAATTTTGTTGCTCTTGTTGAAACACAATTTGACTCTAAAGTTAAAACAATTCGTTCAGACAATGGTCCGGAATTTTTAATCCCAAATTTTTACTTGTCAAAGGGGATTCTTCATCAACGAAGTTGTGTTGAGACTCCCCAACAAAATGGGCGTGTCGAACGTAAACATCAACATATATTAAATGTAGCAAGGGCCTTAATGTTTCAATCCAATTTACCTCTTAATTTTTGGTCTTATGCTATAAACCATGCAGTTTATTTAATAAATAGAGTTCCCTCTTCTATTCTTGATTTTAAAACTCCTTTTGAAACTTTGCTTAACAAAGCATTTAACTACAATGATCTCAAAGTTTTTGGTTGTCTTTGTTTTGTTTCAACCCTTCTCAACCATCGTTCCAAATTTGATCAAAGGGCTCACAAAGCCATTTTTCTTGGTTATCAAATAGGTACAAAGGGATTCATTGTTTATCTTTTGGATCAAAAGAAATTTATGGTGTCCAGAAATGTTGTGTTTTATGAGCAAACTTTTCCCTTTTCTATAAATCACAAACAAAGACAAATACTCAGCCCAACACCACCAGCTGAAAACACCCCATTCCTAAACAATACACAAAATGAGATAGGCCCACATAAAATTCCAACAAATCCCTCCTTACCTATTGGGCCACAAACCTTGACCCATGATCCAATCACTCCCCCCTTATCTCTCTCAGACTCCACAACGTGCCCTAACTACCCTCCTTATGTTCAATCCCCAGCAGCCATTCCTGACCCCTCCACTGTGCCCTCAACCCCTCTCCAAAACCACCATACACAACCTACCAATTCCACACCCACTCCTTTACCGTCCTCCCCTACCACCCCAAACTCATCAACATCGACCGATACCCCATCTTCTACCTCACCCAAGACCACTGCCCCTCCCATGCCACCACTGCGACAAAGTTCCCGTACCACCAGGCCACCCATACACCTTCAGGACTACGTATGCAACGCCTCTCTTCATTCATCCACGTTAACACCCTCAAGAACTCGATATCCAATTTCTTCTGTCCTCTCTCTCTCAAATTTCTCAGCCAGTTACAAAAGCTTATTATCATCTTTATACTCTGACCATGAACCTCGGTCTTTTCAAGAAGCAAATCAATCCCCTCAGTGGCGTGCCGCCATGAAAGAGGAACTTGTTGCTTTGGATTTGAACCAAACTTGGTCTCTGGTGGATTGCCCTCCATGCGTGAAACCCATAGGCTGCAAATGGGTTTTCAAAATTAAAAGGCATCCAGATGGATCAATTGAGCGTTACAAAGCACGGTTAGTAGCAAAAGGATTTACGCAGACAGAGGGCATAGATTTTCTGGAGACCTTTTCCCCAGTGGTGAAACCTACCACCATTAGACTGGTCTTAGCCATTGCTTCCATCCGAAAGTGGCCAATCCATCAGCTCGACGTCAATAACGCTTTTCTTCATGGCGATCTTACTGAAGTTGTGTATATGGATCCACCTCCCGGCCTCACTCTCAGTAATCCAAGGATCTGCTGTCGTCTTCACAAATCCTTATATGGACTGAAACAATCGAGCCGAATGTGGTATGACAAGCTTTCTATACTCTTGATGTCTTGTGGGTATCAGCAGACTGTCTTTGATTATAGCCTTTTTGTTAAATTTTTGGGCAATGAAATTTCTATTATATTGGTCTATGTTGATGACATTGTCATCACCGGCAGTTCAGTTTCTGAATTAGCAGCTATCAAGCGTACTTTGGATGCACATTTCAAAATTAAGGATCTTGGTACCTTGAAGTACTTTCTTGGTATTGAGGTAGCCCATTCCTCAAAAGGAATTTCCCTCTCACAGCATAAATACTGCATTGACGTGTTATCTGACTCTGGATTGCTAGGTGCAAAACCTGTTAGTTCTCCTATGGACATCACAACTAAATTGTTTCAAGATGACAGCCCTCTTCTTCCTGATCCTTTGGTGTATCGCTGATTAGTTGGACGCCTGATATATCTCACTACTACAAGGCCAGATATCACCTATGCAACCCAGCAATTAAGTCAATTCATGGCTTCTCCAACTCAGATGCATTACACAGCTGCAATTCGGGTGCTCAAGTATTTGAAGAACAATCCCGGTCGAGGCTTATTCTATCCTAGAGACTCTGCCTTCCAGATTTTTGGATTCAGTGATTCTGACTGGGCCGGCTGTCCCGACACTAGACGCTCCTTAACTGGATATTGCTTCTTCTTAGGCAAATCTTTGGTTTCTTGGAAAACAAAGAAGCAGACAACAGTGGCTCGGTCCTCTACGGAAGCTGAGTATCGCGCCCTTGCAAACACCACCTGTGAGCTTCTATGGATTCTGAACTTATTGCAATTTCTTCACATATCTTGTGATCGACCACCTGTATTATTCTGTGATAACCAGAGTGCCCTCCACATTGCGGCAAATCCTGTTTTCCATGAGCGAACGAAGCACCTTGAAGTTGATTGCCACCTTGTTCGGCAAAAAGCCCAAGCCGGCATCATGAAACTGCTTCCAGTCCCATCCTCAGATCAGCTAGCCGATATGTTTACAAAAGCTCTCCCAAAGCATCCTTTTCATGCCAATCTTTTCAAGCTGGGGATTTTAGACATTTACCATCCTCCAGCTTGCGGGAGCATATCAAATTCATCAATACTTCAGGCCCAAGGCACACAAAATTCCAACAATAGACAAGACCAAATAGAATGATCAACTTTTGTCTTTTTCTCTCTATTCTATTTGTAAATTCTGACTTTTGTCCTTTTCTTTCTTTATACCTTCTTAATGTTTCTAGAATTTAGATGACCTTTTCTTTTCTGTTAGAAATAAGAATCTTCTATCATGATACGGAAAGATTTGGTTTATTATGAGAGTTGTCCATGTATATATATTGTCTCCCTAAAATCATTCAATTCAAGAAAATATACACATTTTCTTCAGCCTTCTTTATCTTTTTCATTGCTCTGCATTTCTATTAATATTGGTTATTTAATACATCTCTTTTGGTAGTTATCGCTTATTGCGTTGGTGTTTTAAATGTTTATGGTTGTACTAAACTTGATATCTTTTAATCATTTCCTTTCCTTTTTTATTATTGACACTGACATTTACTGCATACTTATATCATAAAAACCCAGCATCTTGCTAATTCTTAACCATTGACATTTTTATTATTGTTATTCTTATTTATTCATGAGTTGTGTTATTTAATCTCTGTCCTCATCTGGGAAGCTCCCACTTTAAGGCACACCCTACTCTCTTGGAGGCTCACCCTTTCCTAGTTTTCCTCTTCATCCATGCACATATTATCTCACACTCTTAGTGACTTGATTGAGCATTTGAGCGTCGTCAGAGTATCGTTTTTGCATGTACAAATTACCTTGTTAGATCACCACTCTTGGCTACCAGATAACCTCCATCAACAATACAGAACATCAAAGCACTAGTAGTGTACTAGTGTACGACTATGTAAAAGAACTAACTCAACTAAGACATTCATCTAACCCCCAACAACGTGGAATATAATTATTTTTTCTCAAGATACAAACACTTATTATGCAATTCTTATTATATAATCATAGAATAAGCCTACTTATAAAGAAATTTTACTACCCACTCTTGCTTTTCATTGTTATTATCCCCTCAATAATGGGATAACTAAGAACTAATATATAGCTAAGTAGGAAAAGTTGACCGAACATGTCCTCAAAATCTTTGACATTGAGTAGTCTCCATAATCCCCCAAAGAAACAGACAATGTTCACTATAAGAAGCACAACCAATGGAGACATGAATAGTGCTGCGCCTTGGAAATCAAACTTGCCCTGCTCATATTTCTTAAGCTTCTCTTTGTCAATGGCCTTGTTTGACAAGCTAAATTTCACCTTGTTTAATCCTAACCATTTCTTGGTTCCATCTATTAGTGCAAATAAGCTGCCAGTAACAGACTTTAGAATCCAAATTCTTTGTTCATCCCACCACATTGCCACAGAGCCATCTCCAGAAAGGACCTCAATCAGATGTTGAGTTTGGGTGGATACATGAATCGTTGCAAACACTACGAACCATGGATCTGTAACCTGTACCACAGAAAAGAAACCAAAACATGCATGTAACTTCAAGTCATTGAGATTATTTAATGGCCATCAAGGAAAAAAAATTGTTCCATTTAACTTATCATGTCACCACTTAAGATTTCTTTCTGCAAAACCAAAAGTAGGCAAATTTTAAATTTAACTAGACCCAAAAAAAAAAAAGAGAAAAGAAATTAATAAAAACTAGCAGTGAGTAGGCACTTTACCTTTGGAAATAGGGGAATTCCTTTGAAGAAGCATACTTGAGGAACAATGCCGTAAAGGATGAATGCAACAGCATACATGGATGACATGGTCATGAAGCAATAAGTGAAGGTATGAATGATGGACATTCTGGAAATGCCGTAAGTGAAAGGGCTGTATTTGGACACTCCGAGCAAGCAAAGTTCAGAGAGCCACTTCACCAACTGAAGCATACCTTCCTTTATGTCAGTTGGGGCACATCCCAAGAAACACGGCCTTTTTGGGTACAGATAAGCCGATTTCCATCCTCTGCAGTGCAGCAGATACCCAGTTATTGTACTCTCCAACAAGATCCCGTACGAGAATCCCACCTCTGTACCCCATTTTGTGTTTGTCTCATAGGAACAGGAGGCAACCACTTGAGCTTCTTGTAAAATTGCATCTCTTGGAACATTCTTTTTGGGATTTTGCTGCCCTCGAATGACCTTGAGCGATTCTATGTACATGCTGGATTTTCCGAAGTAGCTTTCGGCATCCAGCAGATACTCATCTGTCATTATTGATCAATACAATCTCATTTCACTGTCTTATAGTAAAGAATTTTTGGATTGCACCACATTAATATTTGTATGTACCTTTTTGGTTTGGACTTCCAAACAATAATGCACTTCTGTACAAGTAATTGCCGCTACCAGAAAGACCTGGACCCCTGAGTCCATCCATGCCTTGCCACATTGTCTTCAAGAATTCACCACATTTCATCACAATCAGAGAGATGATAGAAAATAAAGAGAAAATCATCAATTTAGTCCCAAAAATTATGGTGTTGGAAAAATTAAAAAAAAACATCCTTTGACAATATAAACAACTAACAATTAACAAAATGTCCTCCTTGCTTCTTAAATTTTGGAATATATTTTGTGAGATATTATCGTGTATTGATACACGGCAGACATGCGAATTTGGAATTCTAACAAGAGGATAAGACCCGACATATAATAAAATATAAATTAATTTTTAAATTATTTTAATATCTTTTTTTAATTATATAAAATATTTAAATATTTTTTATTTTAATAATTATTAATATGTACTATTTTTAAACATATTTTAAAAATATATATTATAAGAATACATATTAAGAATAAAATTAAATAAATGATAGTACTTAGTTATGTCTAAAGGTGTCCGAAAAAAAATTTATTTATTTTTATCAAGACACGTATTAATTATTGTCATATCTGGTATGTGTTTGACCTGCACGACAAACCAAGAAAATGTCCCCACAATGTCCGCATATCTAACTTGATATTATTTATTTTCGGAGGCTAAGTTGTTAATGTTACGGTCTTTCGTATAACAAAAATTAAGTAAATAATAAAAGATGGACTTAGCTTGGTTTACCTTAAAGGCAGTCCTGGATTGGTTATCATAAATGTCTTTCTTGCTAAGGTTGTGGAACATTTGAGGGAACTGGACAAATGCAGTATATTTAGAAGTTTCGGTATCAAGGAAGAAGCACATAGCTTGTTTGGCAGAGGATGGATCGTTGCAATACATATCACAATCCACTACAAGAACATAAGGGCCATTGCTAATTAGACCTGAGACTCTGAGCTGCAGCACCACACAAGCAATCATTAGAATCTCAAAAAAGAGAAGGATAAAGTAGTAAATTGATTTCTTATGTTTTGGGTTTTAGGCGTAATTATGTTTTGATATTTAATGTTTAAAATGTTCTATTTAAATAAAAAAAATTATTTAGTTTTAATGTAGTTTTAACTTGAGGTGAAAGTTAAATAATTAACGAAATGTTAAAGTGACAGTAGTACAATAATAAAATCGATAATCTAGAGTCGATAATCTAAAAAATAAGTAACTACAAAATTAACAATGGATGTATCAATACATTTATTTATGATTCTTTTTAGTTCTATAAAAAATATTTCATTTAAACTCTAAAGATAATAATAAATAAATATATTAATGCATTTACGGTTAATTTTATACTTCTAAAATTTGTACTTATTTTTCGAATTCTTAACACTATTTTTATATTACTATTTTTATATTACTGTCATATAAAATATTCGTTAATTATTTAACTGATCTTAAGATAAAATTACATTAAAACTAAATAATTTTTTTTTGAATTAAAATAATACTTTAAGAGAAAAAGATAAATAAAAAGCATGGATTGAATCTTTTGAGACTGGTACATGCATACCAATGTATTGAGAGCTCCTCCTTTGAATTTATGAGGAAGAGACGGCCTCCTTTCACGAGACACATAAACAACAAGTGGTGTTTCTGGCTGTTCATTTATAATCTGAAAAAGAAATGTCATCATGATTAATAAGATTGATCTTGTAGTAATTTTTAAATATATGAATTTATTAAATAAACTTCTATTTATCTTAACTTTTTAGTTAATATAGTATACTAGATACTATTTAAAAAATAATGATTAATAGAATATAATAAAATGAATAAAGTTAAATAAATTGAAAATTTCTTCATTTATCTAAATATTTTTTTTGTGAATGCTATGGTGGTTAAAAAGTTATGTTTATTTACTAAAATAGTTAAAACTCAATATTTAATTTAAAAAATATAAAAATAAATAATTTTAAAAAAATCAAAACTTATTACAAAAAGTAAGTTAGGCAAAATTTAAGTGCTAATTCATACGCACCCTAAAATTAACCATATTTTTTTATGTTGAAATAAAGTCAATATGCAACTTCATTACTTCAATTCTTCAATGTTTAAAAATAATAAAAGTTGAAAAAAACAATAAAAAACAACTTTAAAAAAATGATTTCATTTCATTCTTATACCATGTATAGAGAAGAAGATTCTTATTATTTTAACATTTTATTATAATAATAATTAATTTTGTAATTAGTGGATCCTACCATTTCAAAAGCAAAATCCAACAAAATAGATAGAGTTATGTTAAATAGTTGAACACTAAGTACTTTCTATACTCAAAAAGTAAAAAATTTCAATTTTAAACTCCTAATCTCTTGCTTAGAAGGTTACTTCAGTAACCAAACATAGTTGTTACATTCTATTTTTTTCCTCCCTAATTCGATGGCCAAAAAATAGTTGTGTTATTGTATGTATAAAATAAAATTTAAATTTCTGTAGTTTATTTGAACGAATTAATGAACTAGTATTATACTAACTTAAATGGGTTTATTTTAAAATACTTTATATTAAAATAGAATTTCTATTTAGAATATTTTTTATTTTTTTATTATTTATTTTAAAGTATTCCTGTAAATATGATTATTTAATTCGTACCTCGATATGAGATGATCTATTCGTCACAATTTGACAATTTTTAGAGTCTGAACTGAATTTTTCAATTCTTTTTTGCATTTTTTCATATTTAACCTGCAAAATAAACAAAAAATATTAGATACCAAATAAAAAATATATTAGTTTTGCATTCTTTATATTTGTCCTGTAAAATAATTCAAAAAAATTCAGATATCAAATAAAGAAAAATATAATATCCTAAAAAGATAGGATAATAAAACTCTTTCTCAACTTAAAAATGATAAGTTATAGAATTTTCATTGACACTTAATATTTTTATTGTATCAATAATATAAATTATAAATAATTACGTGGTGAAAATTAAAATAAAATAAAAATTGAGCATTATTATGTTAATACATTGACTGATGAGTACTATTGAATACTGATATAGAAGTTGTTGCCCTTGGGTCTAGCTTTTGTATAAGTTACCTTAATGTCATCGTACTCTGCCGTGAACTCGTGAGAACGAAGGAGCTGGTCATCCTCCCCCATAGGAGAAAAGAAAACTCTGGGGCACCTTGACTTAATCCCATATTTTTTGCAGAACGGAAGCCAATAAGACCGGGCAAATTCCCAAGCCTCCTTAATGCCATACAGAGTCACTGGACATCCACCGTCATCGGACAGATACACTGCAAGTTTATTGCTGGGATAATCCATGGCAATAGCTGAGATCACAGTGTCCATCACCTCTACAGTTGGCTCCTTCTCAGGATCGAGCGTACACACAAAGATGTCAAGACCAGGCAAATTTTCATCCTTAGGCAATTTCTCTATCATCACTGACCTTGACACAGGGTGCCACCGGAACGCCTGGTTAAAGAACCACAACGCACCAAGAATTAGTTCAGCTACGGTGATGAGATTCCATGGTAGAGTAGCACTATTGTTTTCGAAAATGCGGGTAAATCGATAGTAGAAGATGAGTAGTACAGCCACCAAGTGAAACAGGATGTGAAGTCTACTCAGAGGTAAACATGATTGAACAGTTTCAGTATGCAACGTGAAGGTAGCCATGTATGCCTCTTTTGTTAGTGTTTACTTTGAGTCTGATAATCTATTACAGTCTTATTCAGATATAAATAAGCAAATAAGACGGATGATCAAAAGAACAAACTTACATTAGAAAACAGTACTCCTTCCGCATACCGCGAGGAGCACGTTATGTTATTTAAAAATAACTCGTGGAAAGCATTATGCGTGAGTAGTCTTTTTTTTAATTGAATCTTTTATAGAGTTGAACCAACGATAAAATAGTAAAAAATTATTATTTTTCATAAAATGTCAAATATAATAATTCATATATTTAGTTTAAATTTTTTATTTGAAATATTTTAATAATTATTTCCATGTAAGGTTTCAAGAATGAAAACATTTTTTATTTTTTTTAAGATATAACTCTGGTATTTGTAATGTTTTTGGCAAACTAATACTATCTTTTGATAATTTGTTATGGGATTTTTAAACTTTAGGAAATGTAATTGAATTGTCAAAATAGAATTTATTTTTCAAAGATAAAAAGAAAATATATTTAGTTAGATTCGTTTTCAGAATTTTTTTTCAATATAAAAAAACTAATATTTGATATTAAATAATAAAAATATTTTAATTTTATTGATTGACTACGAGTAATTTTATAAATTAACCAGCTTTATTGTAACGAATTAATTAAAAAAGAAAATATTTTAAAATATAATTATTGTGATCGGTTAAATTTTATATTTACACATAAAGTGATATATTATTTTAAAGTAAATGATGTATACAAGAGGTTAGAGACAAAGTCAGGGCGGAGTTTGATTGGCCACCCAAATATTTTATAAAACAATTAGTAGTGATGTATACATATTTTTTGTCCAATTAATTAATTAATTTTGTTTTTTAACTCAACTATGTATATGAACACCTAGGTTCGAATTTATTCACACTGCGTTCTATTTTATTTTTGAAAAAGCACTCTCAAAACAATGAAATGATATTTAGACATATGTTAATAATTCAAATTTTTTTATAAAAATATGGTAATAATAAATTTAAAAGTAATCAACTTAATAAGTAAAAATATTTTATTTTATAAATTATACATAATAAAAGACATTAAACTACTCTTATATTTTTTTAATATTATAGAAGATGAAAGATATATAATAAAAGACATTTTAAAAAATAATTTGAACATTAAATTCTTCTCCAGTATGAATTAAATAAATAGAAACATAAAAATCTTTTTTTAATTTCCTTGTCTATTGCTTCGATGAGTGAAATCAATCTCTTTTTTAGTTCAATAATTATTTTCTGTGCAACTATAACACTAAAATTTTGAGACTTATTACTCGTGGTAATTTTTATTTTTTTTCTTATATATTTAATTTAATATTATTTTATTTTATTTTTTATAAGTCTTTTGATTAAATTTTTTTAGATAATGATATTTAAACATTCAATATTATTGTAATGTTTAATATTTATTATTCTAACAATAATTTTTTTAAATATTTTTCAGTTATATATTTTAATTTTCCTATAACTGTAATAATGAAAAATAAAAAATGTAATTAAAAAAAACTAATATTCAAAAATAATAAAATATAACTTCCAACAATAGTTATATTTATAATTTTTTATTGATAAAATTATTCATTTATTTTTATATTTGTAACAAATTTTAAAATATTTATATTTTTAAATTTTATTTAATATAAATGTTATGTAATTTTTTTGTAAAAAAAAATTTCCTCTCAAAATTTTTGTTCAAGTTCCGTCTCTAGACCTCTCAGTAGGATTTGAATCCAGATGCAGTTTTGACCATCTGTCAGAGAAAAAAGAACGATTGACTCTGTATCAATGAAATCTCATCATCCATACATAACGAATTGGTGTGATATATTCAAATCATAACATATGAACAGTAAAAACTAGTATTCTTATTGAGACTAGAACTCATAGAGAAGAAAATCTATTTGTGAATGGAATCAAATATGAATGGAATAAAAAATGCAGTATATACAAACAAAGATATTCGATTATTGGTGAAAAATCAATATACTTCTAATGTCGAATCGGGATCAACTAGGACAGAAATAAAGCATTGGGTCGAACTGAATAAAGTTTATGTAAATATTTAAACGAAGAAGAATAAAAAAACAGCAACGGATTCATAAAATTTATATAGGGGAGATATTTATAAGAAGAATGAATAAGTTTTATTTAACTATATTTAGACATTTAGAACTATAAGTATACTAATTTAAACTATAAAATGATATGTATTCATCAATTTACACATGAATTTTGTATTTTATATTAGTAGTTAAATTTTAATATACACGTATTATTTGGCTATTTAAAATAATAATTATCAAATTTAAAGTTACATTAACTTTTTCAAAATTTTTAAATATTGAACAGTGTTTTTTTTTTAATTTCATAGATAAAACTAAAAAAAACAAAACAAAACAAAACTACAGAGATTTTTCTAACAAAAATTTTAAATTTGGCTACATACGTATCCTCTTTTATTATACATGTGTCCCTCAGATTCACAAATTACATATAGTAACTTCTTAGTAAGAGAGGACACGCATATAACCAAGTACTATTTGGGCGATCTCTATAATTTTGCTTTTTTATTTTATTTTATATACAAAAACTTTTTTTTTCCCTTTACAATCAACATAATAAAATGACTTCTCCTCCTCTCTTCTTCTTACTTATATATTTGGAAATAAATTATACCTATTGTTGTCTTTCAAAAGTCCACTAATCTTTATAGTATACAAATGGAAAGCTCATATGCTGACGTGGCGCTCATACGTTGAGTTTGGGAGTTTATTTGTTTACGTGTCGTTACTAGAAATTTTTAGATTTATATTTATAAATTATAAATTATTATTTACTCAGGTTGTTATTTTCAAATTTTAAGTTTGGGTTGTTTTACTTAGGTTGTTATTTTTAAAATTTTAAATTGTTTTATTTGTTTGGATTATTTTACTTATGTTGTTATTTTTTAAATTTTAAATTATTTTATTTAAGTTGTTATTTTTTAAATTTTATTTAGATTGTTCTTTTTTATATTTTAACACTATTTTTTAAAAATCTGTTAATTCTTTTTAGCATAATTTTTTAAAATTTTATTGATTTTTTTTAAATTGTAGCTATATAAATTCTTTTAAAGAAATTTAGAGTTTTAAAAAAATTTACGTTAATTATTCTTCGGTTGTTACATACTAATATTACAATAAATAAATATTTACGTTAGTTTAGAATTTTTAAATTATTATTTATTTAAGTTGTTATTTTTAAATTTTAAATTTGGGTTGTTTAACTTAGTTTGTTGTTTTTTAAATTTTAAATTAAAGTCAACCAAATTTTAAAAAATTTAGTTATGATGCAACTATAAAAGTATAAGTGATGAGAGATGTAAAGCACCACAATTTAAAGTACATCAATCCCTTTCTTTACATATATCCAAAATCTCTCTACTTATTCCAATGGCTGGTATTCACAAAATTGCTGGCATCAATCCTACAATTGACAATTTGTGTGTACGTATACGAGTATTACGGTTATGGACACTACCAAGTTACGAAAATTCTCCATTGCCAAACTCTATTGAGATGGTTTGGCTCGATGAAGACGTGAGTTTTTTACTAATATTTTTCTATTTTATTTTAAATTTATATTATTTATTTGTTTATTTAGGGATTTAATCATTAATTTTTTATTTAGAATGCTATTTGTGTTGTCTTGGCTACTATAACTCATATTATGGATACTCCAGACTGGTGGTACGACCAATGTGAATGCAACACGTCCACATATGCTTTTACAAAAACTTTCAAATGTTCAAGTTGTGTCGTCTCCCTTTTTCCATAACTCCAAGGTTATTTATTTATTTTTTTAAATTAAAGTCTATGCACATTGGATTAGATATTGAATAGCCTATATTTAACTTTTTTTTATGTTATTTTCTTTTTTAAACAAGTACCGAATAAAGCTTGGTATCATTGATGATTCTGACTGTGCATGTTTTGTAGTCTTTGACAAGTAGGTAAAAAAAGTTTTGAAAAAGAGCTGTGTGAAGATACTTGATCCACTCCTATTGATAAGATCTAACCAATATTTATTTCTAAAAACATAGTGAAGATATTTTTATTGGTAATTTTTATATTATTTATTATTAATATATTATGTAATACCCTTCAGAAAGGAGATTTATCGGATACACCTACACTTTTGCTCAACCTAATTGATAAGACCTTTCTCTTCATCGTTGAAGCTCAAATATCTGATAATCCACATTTTTCACCTTCTTATAAAGTTAAAAAGATGACTGATAATGTGGACCTTATAAATAAATTCAAAGAGACTCACCCTATTCAAATTGTGAGTATAATTATAAGTGTACTTTCTATTAAAAATTAATATATTTTTTGCTTCCTTAGTCATTAGTAGTATCTAATTTATAAATAATAATTAATAATTAATTATAATTTTAGGATGTTGACTACACCGGTGGTTTGCTTCTAATTTCAAAGACATTCTCAATCATTGAAGGGGAGAAAGTAGAAGGTGCTAAGGTATTTGTTCAAAAAATAATTTTTTTGTTTGTTTGTTCTCTCAAAATTAGATCTTAATTTTATTCAAAA
>NC_029776.3:107386105-107387565 GCF_000817695.3 Arachis duranensis
GTGATATTTATTATATGAGAATTTTGTTAGCTGTTCAGAGAGGTTGCACAACATATGAGTATATTAGGACAGTTAATGGAATTATATATTCTAACTTCCAAGATGCTTGCTATTCCATGGGACTACTGTGCGATGATAGGGAATTCATTGTAGCTATTAATGAGGTAGCTGAACTCGCATCTGGTCATCAATTGAGAAAACTATTTGCGATACTACTGATATCTAATAGCAATAGCAATCCAGAGCGTGTTTGGAATGCAACTTGGACATTATTAGCTAATGGAATACTATATGAGAGGAGAAAAGCTTTGAAAAACCAAAGTATTTTACTATGTCTTTTTTTATATCAAAATTGTATTCTCTTATTATCTTTATTTTTATTAATAATATTAATAGTTTTATTTTGGAATTACTTATTAAATATTTCATAAAATCACCATGTGCTTTTACTATGACTAAACATGACTCATGACGAATTGAAAAATCTCTGTCTTATTGAGATTGATGAGAAGATACTCAACAGCAATGCGAGATCTTTAAAAGACTATCAATTAATGCCATATCCTGAGATGTCTGATGTTCGCCTTTTTCAAAATAAGCTAATAGAGAAGGATTTAGCATATGACACAAATGAGTTGACTCATACAAACTTATATACGAAACAAAAGATGACTCATGAGAAAATGTTAGTATTTGATGAGATACTCAACGCTGTTATTACATACTCTGGTGATTTTTACTTCTTTATGGGCATGGTGGGTGTGGTAAGATATTTATTTGGAATGGACTTTCTTCTGCTATTCGGTCTAGAGGAAAAATTGTTTTAAATGTCGCATCCAGTGGAATTGCTTCTTTACTCCTACTTGGTGGCAGAACGACTCATTCTAGATTTTCAATACCCATTACAATTACTGATGAATCTACTTGCAACATCAAGCATGGCAGTTTGAAGGCTGGGCTACTCATTCAAAGTAGCTTAATAATTTGGGATGAAGCTCCAATGCTCAATAAAATGTGCTTTGAATCACTTGATCGGACGCTCAGGGATCTTATGTCAGTTACCGATCAACATAAGACACATAAACCATTTGGTGGTAAGATTGTTGTTCTAGGAGGTGATTTCAGACAGATACTTCCGGTGATTCCGAAAGGAAGTAGACACGATATATTGGCATCCGCTATTAACTCATCCCATCTCTGGTCATTTTGTAAGGTTCTGAAACTGCATACAAATATGAGGCTTCTAATGTCTTCTTCGGATCAAGATGAAGGTGAAATGAAGAGATTTGCTAATTGGATACTTGATGTTGGAAATGGAAATATTGGCTCTATTATTGGTGATGAATCAGAAGTTGAAATTCCAAATGATCTATTGATTACAACTACTGATGACCATTTGGTAGACTTTGCATATCCAAATTGTTGTAAAACATGTCAGATTACAGGTATTTTCAGAGTAG